>NW_024742650.1:0-13074 GCF_018991925.1 Homarus americanus
TCAATAGGTCCACGGTACTGATAAATTTGGCACAGCCTATGCTGTCTATTATATCTTCAATCAAAGGTAAAGGGTAGGAGTCTGAGACAGTGACCTGGTTCACTTTACGATAATTAATCGGTACAGAAACGAAAGGTGCCATCGGGTTTTGGAATGAGGAGGCAAGGTGAAGCCCAGGGGGAGGTACTAGGCTCAGCTAAGTTATGTTTTAACAAAAAATCTACCTCCTTTTTCATAATCTCTTTTTTTTGTGGATTTAGTCGATAGGCTGATTGCCTAATGGGTTGTACATCATCCGAGATTAGCTTAATATCATGTTTAAGTATATTGCAAAACCCTGGGAGGTCTGATGTAACTTTAGGAAATGTTGATAATAACTTAGTGAGATCTTTTGCTTGAGATGGATTTAGAACAGAAAAATACTCATCCAAGTTGTTGAGTATGTGTGACTGTTAGTGAAAGATTTTTTCTTTAGGTAGAAGTCTAAATTCTCCAATAGGTCCATGTCATCTGTCTCCGGCTCGGCCCTGACAAAACCGAATGTAATACAGGTTGACTTATAGCCTCTGGGATGTCTTCATAAAAGCTGCCTGGAGATAGGCAGGTGCCATGAGATTAATGTGAACAAGTTGTGAATCTTTTCTCACGATCAAGTATAGTTCTCATAAATTGAGAGGAGATGGTTGTGTAATATATGGGACCAGTAAACTTTGCTTTTAAGGGGAGAGCCTGGAATGGGTAGAAAGAGTAACACTTTGTCACCTGGAGAAAATGATCTTTTAACTAATTTAGGTTGGGACTTCACCATTTTTTTCTTGGACTTTTTTTAAGTTTGACTGAGCAATGGTTCGGACTTCAGTTAATTTGTCCCTTAAAGTGTCAATGTATTGGGAAACTGTTGCGGGCTTAATAGATGGAGTGTCAAACCACTGCTCCTTTACTATTTTAAGGGGTCCCCTAATTTGTCTCCCATATAGTAACTCGAACGGGGAGAAACCCAATGACTCCTGGGGACATTCCCTGATGGCAAAGAGTAACAAGTCTATGCTTTCATCCCATTCCTTTTGGTGTTCTATACAGTATTTTTTTAGCATTGATTTGAAAGTTTGATGGAACCGTTCCAAGCAACCTTGGGATTGTGGGTGGTAAGCCGAAGATGTACAATGGTCCACACTGAGGTCTTTCATCACCTGTTTGAAAAGATTGCTTATAAAATTGGTGCCCTGATCGGATTGAATCTCTTTAGGAATGCCCACTGAAGTGAAAAGGTGCAAAAGAGGTTTGATTACATTTTTTGAAGTGATGCTTTTAAGGAGAAAAGCCTCAGGATAACGTGTACTGGTATCCATAACTGTGAGCAGGAATTGATTTCCCTTCTTCGTCTTTGGTAATGGACCCACAACAATCTTTTCAAATGGTGTAGAAAATACTGGGATGGGCTTAATGGGAGCTGCTGGTATACTTTCATTTGGTTTTCCTACCATTTGACAAATATGACAAGATTTTAGGTACTTTGACACATCCTTCCTAAGTCCAGGCCAGTAATAGTGTTGGAGGAGCTTTTTATATGTTTTCAGGATTCCCAAATGTCCTGAAATACCATCATGGGCAAGGGCAATTAATGCTGGTCTGACTGAGGTGGGAATTACCACTTGATGTATTTCAGACCACGTGTCTAGATGGGCAAGCTCAGGGGGCCTATAAGCCCTCATCAAAACCCCTTCATGATAATAAAAACACGGAAGGGTGTTAAAATCTTTACCCTCAACTGATGCATGATGAAGTTTAGTCAAAGATGGATCAGATTGTTGGGCTTTAACGAGCTCCTCCTTACTAATGGTCTTATTGTACAGATCTTCTGTGGGTAGGAAGATATTAGAGGTGGTTTTAGATGAAGAGGGCCCATTCCGCACACTCTGTGACCGGGTGACAGCACAAGATGGGAAAAGATGAGGAATAGTTTCTTTAAGGTCAGTGGTGGAGTTGACAGGTAAGGGAGAGTCGACTGTCTTTATGTTAGGAACCACTAGATCTCCTACCAAGTCATTACCCAATAATAAATGAATGCCGCACAGGCATTGGGTCTTTCCTTATGGCTATTTGCACTTCCCAGTAATCAAGGGACATTGGGGTGCGCTGGCTAAAGAGATGGGAAGAATGGATGAGAGATCAGAAATTAGAACACTCATTAGTAAATGCGGTAGATATATCAGGAATGGCGTTAAACAGGAGGATAGATTGTGCTGCGCCCGTATCACGTAGTATACGAATAGGGAAAGAACGAGACCCCTCCATGATTGAAATTTTTCCCTCATAGGTGAATGAAGAGAAGAGATCCTGATGGGGCCTTTCCACATTGGTGTTTGCTATTGGTTTGGATTTGGGATCCAGGGAACTACTTTTAGCAATTCGACACTTTGGGTGTTTACAATTCTGGATCGTATGGCCTGGGTTTTTACAGTAAGAACAAGTAAGCTTGGTTATATCTGGGGGAGTAGGTGTGGGACCTTTCGACCTACCACTCACGCCCCAAAGGTTATCATCAGAGGAGGACCTAACATAATAAGGTACGCGTTCTCCTACTGCCCAGTGACTCCACCAACCAGCGTCTCGCATCAGCCAGCTCAACAGCGCCCTAAATTAACACTCTCCACGGCCTCATCTTCAAGATGTGAAATGGTATCTTGCTCTTCCACTCCTCCAGGACTACCAAATTTAACAAATCCTGAAATGGAGATCTCTGCTTATCTATACACTTCTTAAAAACCTAAGCTTTTCTTGAGCAAACTCAACAAAAGGTGTTAAGGAAAATGGTTTGGTTAGTTTTAGAAACTTCTGCAGTATCCATCTGGCGTGATAGCATAAGTGAGATATTCTTTTTCACGTTATCATAGTCATCAGTCTGGTCTAAACAGTTATAAACTCTACGAGCCCTACCATATAATTTAGGAACTAACACTGACACCCACTGGTCCTTTGGCCACTCATTCTTCCCGGCTATTTTCTCAAAAGTCCTAAATGACCCGTCCATATCGGATTCATCAAACCCGGGAACAAGGGAAGAAGCGGTAGCAGGGTTAAAAGCAGCTAGTTTCTCTCTTAATGCCACTTCTTTTGATCTAAACTCCGATGTTAAGGTGACTTCTACCTCTCTTACCTGTAGTTCTTTCAGTCTAACCTCCTGCTCCAACTTGGCCCGTTCCATCATTTCCTCATGCTCCAACTTTTGCTCCAACTTGGCCTGTTCCAACTTGGCCTGTTCCAACTTTTCTTCATGCTGCAACTTGGCCTGTTCCGACCTTTCTTCAGGCTCCAACTTGGCCTGCTGCTCCAACTTGGCCTGCTCCAACTTGGCCTCCTTCTCCAACTTGGCCTGTTCCAACTCTAGTTCTTTCATTTTGATTTGGAACTCGAACCTAGCTCGTTCTAGTTCCAAGGCGTCTATTCGTTGTGTTTCTTCTTGAGGGCTAGCCAGACCTGAGGCAACTTCCGAGTGAGGAGGGGTGGTGGATAGTGGTTGAAGTTTCTTGGACATGGGCGTTAATCTGTCAACAGCGGATTCTTTTAAAACTTCTTGTTGAACCAACACTTCAATCACATGATTTTTTAACATTTCCTTAGTCAGTTGCTGTGAAAATGGGATATTATAATAGTTGGCTATTTCTTTCCATTCTTTCTTCGGGATATTAACACGTAATTTAGCTACGGAAGGATTTCAATAAATCACCAGGTCAAAACCTAAAGGTGGCCATTGTTGTTAAGAAAAATAGGATAAATTAACTAATGGTCCAAAGATAAGATAGTGGATAACCACAGAAAATATCCGACGTTATGGATAACAGAAAGTCCGAAAAACTAGCCAGAAGTTATACCTAAGTACACCCATGATTGTTCTTCGAGAAGATCCTTGAATAGGATAAAGAGACTTGAGAAAAAGAGGTAAGGGCGTATTGACGTAATATAAGTCGGATTCTTCGCCCTGATATACTTGAAGAAAGAAAGAGGTGATATTAAATTAATATAAGATCGGATTAACAACCTGATAAATGGTATGATTGACCCTGAATGAGATATGAGAAGAACAATAATTGAGGCTTTATAATTATGGGGTCCTGGTAGAGCGTGGCGTCCCAAGATATCACTTCACCGTAAACTAGTGACTATGGAACAACCTACTCTGGAGTGAGGGTACGGCATTAAACAGATCCGGATTCTTCCCAACACTCGATAAGACTTACTACACAACTGCCACGTGTAATAACAGGTAAGCCTTATGACACTTGGAACCTAATATCCTACGTCTGTCACTCTTACTATACGATAATACCAATATATGCACACACATATGAAGGAAACTTTAAACTACCGTAAAGCAATTGTGAACAGAAGTGACTGGGAGGAATAATTAACACTGAGTAACAAGGGAGGAAGGAATATGGTACTTAAGGTCGAGTCCTGTCACGGTCGCCATTTGTTACGAGTTGGGGATTTAGAATATAGTTATACGTCTACCCAGATCCCAACAGGTAACAACAATAAAAAAAAAAACAAAGACAATCGGACTATAAAAGGGTAGACAAAGGATGCGAGTTTTCGTTGTATATAATAGAGTACCATAAATCCCTTAACAAAATATTCAGCTTATAAATTACCCTTAACCAAACTTAACCTAAACATTAACAGTATATACATATTAATAAACATAAAACAATCTTGAAGCAAGTGGACGTGGGGGAGTTAATACAACATATAAGTACTTAAGTGAGGAGCTGAGATGGCTGACGAGTAAGGCTGAGTATTGTAGAAGACGGTAGGTAGTCACTGCACGTAGGTTTAGAGGATAGATGATCCTGTGGTCACTTCCCAGAGCCAAGTGCTTCTCCTCGAATTGGAGCTGACAAAGAAGACTTTGAGGAGGTGACGCAACCCAGGATATGGAGAAGGGAAACCTCGGGTGGTAACTAAGGCAGAGTCATACTGGGTGTCCTGCGTCCCTAGATGGCGTTGCTCGTGGTGCTGGTGATGGGTAGGACAATAGATGGGCGTGCTTGTTAGTGCTGGGTGGAGGGGTTAGTAACACCTGCAAGTCACCACCTGCTCTACTGAGAGGTCCTTCAATGCCTTGAAGTGCATCAAGACCAATATAAGACTGTCTAGCCTCAGCCTTCTCCACATCCACAGAGACATTTCAATGGAAGTCAGTGACATCATTGACATCTTTGCACGGCAAAATCCAAGGAAAATGGAACTTGATAATATTATTGCAGATCATTAATAACTGCAATGAAGTGATTGCTTAACCCTTAAGCCCTGGGTTAGGGTGCTGCTGGCAGTACCCCCTGGGATAAATCGAGAAAAAAATTAAACTTTTCCAAAAATAATAAAAAAATAAATAAATAAAATGGCGGGAAAATAGGAGGACGATCTGGAATGTCACCCGGGGCGCGCCAGTCGGACATTCTGGATCGTCACCCGAGGTCTAAGGGTTAAACAATACAAAATAAAATGTTAATGAACTCAAAATGTGGTAGTGATAGCATATAGATAGGTTACTCTTGATGTGTAATAAAAATAAAACATGATTTATACGTTGAACTTGCCTTGTACTTTTTCCTTTTCAAGTGTCTGTTACGACATTGAATGTTTACTCTCACTCTAAATTACCCCTTGATTATCTTTTCAAATAACCTAATAGCCGTCGCATATTGCCTCAGAAAGTCCCTGAAATTGATCAGCTGTATGGGCTCGCTGCGCTCGCACTGTATATACAATATTTACATTCGGACAATCTGGGGACCCCCCCCCCCTCCCCCCCTCAATACCAGAATCCTGGGCACACACCTGTAGAGTGGTAGAGTGGGGGATTAGTGGTCTCCTATTACTGACTTTCTGATGGAATATCAGGTCACCCATTCTTGGGTGGGGGATTAGTGGGTCTCATGACCTGAAGATTTCTTAAATAAAGATGAAAGCTAAAGTATTTTTAGGTTGATTGTGATAAGTACAAGTACAGGTAGAAGTATAAATGAGCAAGTTGTATCCCTTCAACATTATATTACATAACATTTTTAAATATGGAGTGAGAAAGGAGAAACATGTGGGTGATTAGACAGATGGAGTGGAAAGGAGTGGTAACATGCACTAAGGTGTTGTCAAGCACTCCTCAATAGCCGATGCTTATTTCCCCTCCAGGCAGTCACACAACAAGATCCTCACTGGATGCGTGTTGTCTTAATTCCCGTGTGTGTGTGTGTCAGGAAACACCTCAACATTTATTATTATATATTCCCATATGATCAGCCTCTTATGATGTATATTTTATCATTAATAATATAAAATATTAAGTACAGTATTATGGAAAAAATTAAATATATAATCAGTAATTTACTGCACTGCACTATATATTATCAATATGTTAACTAAATTTCAGAATGACCAATAATTTTAATGTAAAAATGCAAAAATATTCAAGACACCAACAAAATCGATGTTCACTGCACTGTAAACAAAGCCAAACTGACGCCTGGTGGGTGAGTCAAGCGGCTGATGGGTGCACAAAAAAACTAGTTCTCTGTACTGCATATATTATCAATACGTTAACTAAATTTTAAAATGACTAATAATTTTAATATAAAAAATGAAAAAATATTAAAGAGCATAACTTTCTTGACATTTACCCCACTGGAAGCAAATGTAAACATAGAACAGATTACTGAATTGGCAAACTAGCCCATCAGCTGATCAGTTGATGCTCACAACAAAACGTGTTTGTTGTAAGGATTTCGTTAATAAAAAAGTTTTGTTCGTTTACCGAATTGAAGATCCTTATGGGAGGTAATTCGTTAACCAAAATTTTGCTAACCGAGGGACCACTGTACTGTATAATTTTGTGGTTTCCATTTCCAATGTTTCTTCTCTTTTTATGTGATGATAGCATAGCTGCTTATCAATAACAGTGGGACAATGTTACAGGTAGTTCTGCTATAACACGATAATTATGTTCTTGTAAAATATCGTGTTATAGAAAATCGCGTAATAGAAATAACAGGGCTTATGGAGAAAATAGGGTTAGGTGCAGATTACTCGAAATCGAAAAAATTTAGTAGTTAGCCTAACACAAAGGATAGCATAGTCTAAATAAATGTTACATTCATATCTAATATTGAAATCATACAGTAAATGTAACACTTTACTTGATGGGGGAGAAGGGTGATTTTGAGGTTGATAAAATCGAGCTTCTCTTCAAGTGTTATATCCTTTCTTTTACGATCATCACCGGGAATTCTATCACCAGAACGCTTCTTGTTGATATTCTTCTTTACTATATTCACAGTTAATACAGTGGGGTATGCTATAACGAACGGATCCTACTACGAATATTCCTATAACGAACGGTTTTACCTATAAAATTGAGAATGCTATAACGAACGAAACTCCAACAACGAACATTATTTAAAAAATTTTTTTGTTTTTTTTTCAAATTTATTGTTTTTTTATTACAAATATTAATGATATTCTTTATTTCAGGGGTTTAGATGCATATTTATGCACTTTTTTACAATTTTTACAATTTTATATTATATTTTTCAGTGTTAAGTGATTATTTGGGGGCCTGGAACGGATTAATCCTATAACGAACGAATGCTATAACGAACAAGGTTCTAGAACCAATTAGATTCGTTATAGCATACCCCATACCACAAAATTGGAGAAATAGTAAGCAAAAATCGCGTTATAGCAAACAAGCGTTCGCATTATACAAATATCGTTCCTAATTCATAAATCGCGTTATCAAAACACGCGTTATAGCAGAACTCACTGTACCATGCTACAAGGACAAGAATATTTTTATTGTACTACTCGCCCCATCACCAAATCATGAGCATTATTTTTGTCCAAGCTGTGGTAATTCATAAATTTCTCATAAGTGCTGCCATTAAACATTCATCCAATACAGTGTATTGGTGTAGTAGTAATATATCTGAAGTCATTCTGTTGACCACGTACAGTACAGTATTGTACTCTAAAATATCAATGCAGGTTTACCTACCTACTGTGATATCTTAGATCATATAAATTTGGATCTGGGGAAAATTAAAATTCTGCTGCTATAACAATAAAGATTTATAATCAATTACTCAAATTTTATTATCCTTACATGCCTATAGAAAAAATACAAGATCAAAATTCCACATTCTGTAGCACTATATTACTGTATAGTTTACAAAGTAAACACAATTTGGTCTAAATACTGTACTGTACTAAAATTCAAAACCACTATTTTAAACACACGTAAATACCATAATCATGTACTGCACCCTATATACTTTATACTGTAGTAATAATATAATACAGTATATATGGAGAATAAATATAACAAGTAGGCAATTCATGACAATGCACCCAGAATACTGTATATACAGACAGTACAAGGAATGACATTTGCAGCCATGTTTAGTTACCGGTATTACAAACTGTCTTTGTATTACAAACTCAAAACTAAACTAAAATGTGTCCCTTTTGAACTGAACTACATAGGTAATTTATATACTTTGTACCTTAGTAGAAACTTTGAACTAAATCTTTCTATCTTTTTGCTTTAAGACATCAATATGTTCCTGAAGCAGTATGTCTGCAGCATCACCAGGAGATAACACTCCATCCATCACCTCCTGTTCAATTTGATCTATTTTCTCCTTTAGCCCAGAAGAATTTATAAAAGTAGAAACTAGGCTATCTTTCAGATGCGTCCAAAGCCATGCTCGTCGTTGTGATCTACGGCAACTTACAAATTTACCGCAGTCTTCCATAATTTTCCTGTATTTTTGCATAAGGTCCCATAACTCATCAATACCTTCCCCTGTTAATGATGATATGCGTTTTACAGGAATTGACCAATGCTTACTCTTTGAACGGATATATTTGAGAGCTGATATATATTCATACTGCATACGTCTAGCTGCTGGAATAAGATCACCATCACTCTTGTTGACCACAATAAGATCACTCATCTCCATAATACCTCTCTTTAGGCCCTGTAATTCGTCTCCTCCACCAGGTGGAATAATAAGAGCAAAGAGATCTACCATGTCTACTACAGAAAATTCACTCTGACCAACTCCTATGGTTTCCACAATTATAATATCAAACCCCGCTGCCTCGCACAACACAATGGCCTCATTAGTTGAACGAGTAACTCCTCCTAGATGACCTCTTGAGGGTGATGGTCTAATGTAAGCATTCATGTCTCTTGAGAGTTCAGGCATTCGGGTCTTATCCCCAAGCAAAGAGCCTCCAGTTGTTGCTGAAGATGGGTCAACTGCTAAAACAGCTACTTTATGACCTTTAGCAGTATAAAATTTGCCTAATCTTTCAATAAAAGTTGATTTTCCAGCCCCAGGTGGACCAGACAAACCGAGACGCAAACTTAAGGATTTAGTCCCATATAAATAATAAGTATATTTGGCATCTTGTAAGACTTCAGTTAACAGTTGTCTGGCTTGAAGCTTCTTTTTTGGGTGGGAAGTTTCCACAAGTGTGATGGACTCGGCCAAACTTGCTCGGTGGCCTGCCCGCAGTCCCTTAAGCAAGCGCTGCACCAGTGGATCCCCAGTCCCTGCAGAACAGCACTAGTTTTGAGTGTTTTTTTTTCCTTTCTTCATCCTCATCATGTTGACTGAAACAGCCCTCAATGTTATACAATACTGAACTCCATTACTTAAAACAATGGGTAAATGAAGATCACATATCCCCCAGCCCTGGTTGAAAAAATGGGCAAGAAGAATGCAGGTGATTTTCACATTTGCAAATAGATAGATGGCTGTATGGACTCATCACTCATTCAAATACATTGTAGCTACACCATATGCACCAAGTTGTGAGGAATTCCCTTGAAACTTATGGACTAATCAATTTTACAAACTTACGGTCAGATCTGCAAATGAACAGACTAACCTGAGTGGAACCATCATGGCATGTACTGAACATATAATTCATCCATATACAGTACTGTGCATTATCTATAAAGTAAACCCTCGATAACTCGGAATTTCATATAACTCGGCATGGAGATGGTCTCGGAATGTATTAGTATAACTCGGGAAATGCCAAGATGTATAAAATTATCTGGGAAAATTTCTGCATATCTGGCCACCTGCATCACCTTCCATGCCTCCGTGGCATCTACCATGCCTCTGTTACTTACGGTACCATGCATCTGTGTCTCCTACTATGATGCTTTATTCTTTGCCTGCAGTGCTGGTAAGTGTTACTTTTTTACATTAAGTAATTACTTATATGCATATATGGGTGGATAATTTTTTAGTGTATTTTTGTAGGAGAGGGGGGAAGTGCCTCGATAAGTTGGAATTTGGGATAACTCAGCAAGGCCAGAGCCCCATATGTGCCGAGTTATCGAGGGTTTACTGTACGTACTGTACAGTACAGTACAAAGGTGCATGAAAATAATAATAATAAAATAAAACAAAAAATAAAAAATATGAGGAATTGCAGTTTTTGTACTTCTGTTCTGTAATTCTTTTTACTGTATAAATACTGTAATGGTCAACCATTACATTCGATGTGACAAGTCATCCATATGAAGTGATCGTCATGTACAGTAGCTATACAATGAAAATAGCATTGATGGGACATTGATTAAAGTTTGGCAAGAATAGTTACCCAAATAATACTGTACAGTACTGTATAATAAAAATTACAATTCACCAGCAACTCATAACAAGAATTGTCTTGGTTAATCAGCTACCGAATGAAAAATTTCTATTGAAATAACACAAATCCGTTAGATGAATAGCACTTTGTATTTTGATTTTCGCCCCAATTTATATTGTACATTCTGTACTTAAAAGACACACTGTCCCGTCCACCTGACAATGGCACCATGCTTGCAATAATATCTATTTGTGTGAGTAGGAACATTTCACAGATATTAATACAGTACAGAATACATCATACATCCATACATATAAACACTTCCAGGGTTCAGTACATATGGAAAGGGCAATGGGAATCACTCGGTTGCTTACTGATATTAACCCTCTCAGCCTCGCATGACCACATAGTGGCGTTGAACATAAAAAGAGAAGAAACTTATGCTCAGCCTCGCGACGCCAACGTGGCGTCCAATGGGCTGTATTTTCAAATAACTCTAAAACTATTCAGTGAAACTGACTGACCTTTGGATGCCATTTGACAGATGGTATTGGTCACCGTGTGAGTGGCGTGTGTCGTCGTTGTGGCCATTAGAGCGAGAGGAGGGTACGCTTCTCGGCCCTTTAAATTGTTCCACGAGTTTTTGTGTTATATTATTTTTCCTTATACCACGATATTCTACATGGTTTGTTCTTTATTTTAGTATATAGTAGATATCAATGAAAATCATAATACGTACAAGCAAAATGGGAATGGAAATCGAGAAGTTACTACCGTAAACATTTTCCTACTTTTTTAACTTTACTCAAAAAAAGTGGCTTAAATTTCAAGAATGTTCAATTTTTTATGGTTTCATACAACTTTTCAGACAATTTTACACTAAAAGAGACCCCATTACAGTTAATAAAACAATTCCATGGCAGTGAAATGGGCCTATTTTTTTTTTCAACGATTTTTCGGCAAAAACCTCCATATGAGTCTCAGGCTCCGAGGTTGAGAGGGTTAATAATATTTATTCAATAGAATCCACTGGCAATATTATACAGTACAGTAATTACTTTGACATGTACAGTATATAGACAATGCCGGTACAGTATACAGTTCAGCATATGTATGGGCACCACAGGTACAGTATATGGTGTAGAACTGTACATACACTGCAGGTACAGTGTACAATTTCTAGTGTACCTAGACAGTGCAGGCATCCAACAATAGTGAACAGTAAGGCAATTCGACCAAGGATAGCTGACGAAGCTATCAGGCACTTATTTTCAAGAGGGTTCCTTGCTTACGTTTGTTTTTAAATTAATATTATATTTCCAGAAATAAAAGTGAAAGTTTGTTAATAAATACAGTAAGTCCTCGCTTAATGTTGTTTCGGTACTACGTCGCTAAAGTTTAGACCAAAGATTTGTTTAGCGTCTTGGTGACTCGGTACGTCGTTTTGTGTTGTCATGGACTACTTTTACAGCGCATCACCCTCTCTCGTCTAGCCACGGAACGTCACGGTGTCCCCAAGATACGCCAGACTGTGTTAGGCTTCCACAGTGTTTGTGAGTGTTTAAGTGTTTTTGCTCTTAATACTGTACTGTAACCATTCAAAATGGCTTCCAAGCGCACACTAAGTGCTACTGACGCTAGTGTGAAGAAGCAACGTAAGACCACTAGCCTTGCTAAGAAAATGGAAGTTTTAAACCGTTTTGAAAGGGAGGAGGAGCTACCCGCCGGGTCTCAGTGAATTGACACCCTCCTGGCTCACACCATCCGCTGCTTCAATATCCACCACACACTCACTCTACCACCTCCGCCCATTGGTGAGTACCAATACCAACTTAGTACAGTAGTTGTACATGCATGCACTGTTTTCTATAGAAATGGCAATGATTTTCTGTATATGTAATGTATTGCATGAGACAAAGGGAGGCTCAGGAACGTAACTCCAGTATTTTATCTATTTCTTCTGGGGAAAATTTATCTGCTTAATGTTGTTTCATATAACGTCGCGTTTTCAGGAACTTAACCCTGACGTTAAGCGAGGATTTACTGTACAACAAGCATTGCACTGTACAGTAATTGGATGATCTGAGGCTGATGGATCCTTCAACATTCTGTGGTTAATAATATAAAAACTTACTCTTCTCTTGCTATGGCTTCATATGTTATGTAATTTTTTTTAAATTTGAATTGCTTGATATTATTACTGGTTTTAATGTGGTCCGGTAACTTGTTCCAGTCCATTATATATACTGTAACTTTAAAGAAAGTGTTTTTATATTACCGCAAAAACACACGCTGGGAAGCATTTGTCAACAATTCAAACATAAATATGGTACAGTACTGTATTGTTAAGTAGACAACAGGCATGACGAATCTTTCTTTTATAGAAATTTTTTGTTAGGGAGC
>NW_024742651.1:0-20096 GCF_018991925.1 Homarus americanus
CCCCCCACCCAAAAAAAAAAAAACTTGTTTTTATTGGCATAAACCATATACAGGGTGTCTCAAAGGTCCCCATACTCAAAGTTTGGCAATTTATAGTAGTATAATGGCGAACGATAGCCATCCACGGTCTCACGCAGCACGTGCTGGCAACGTCGCAGAAGATTGCCGAGTAATGTACCGAATCAATTGCGTGTTGAAAGCTTTAGAAGGAGATTCCCCAATAGCCCAACACCATGTAAGACTATTGTTTATGAACACAGGAAGTATGAAAGACAGACCAAGAACCGGACGGCGGTCAGTAGTGACACCCGAGTTTGTTGCAATCTATATCACTGCACGAAACCTGACGAGCCCCTGTAAATGTACTAGTGAAGGGGACTGTACCTGTACACATCTCACTTCACAGTCACATTGACTGAGAGAAAATATTACTGTAATGTACAGTATTAACCTGTAGTGTACTGTACATGTATACTGTACTATATGTCTCACTTCACAGTCACAGTAACTGAGTGAAAATATTACTGTAATGTACAGTATTAACCTGTAGTGTACTGTACATGTATACTGTACTATATGTCTCACTTCACAGTCACATTAACTGAGTGAAAATATTACTGTAATGTACAGTATTAACCTGTAGTGTACTGGACTGTAAGAAATAACCAGGGATGACAACATAAGCACTATAATATCGGCCAGCACACACAGAACACATGTTCACTAAAAGAGAAGTGAAGCAATTTACAATCACAAAAACACAGAATATATCACTTGACAATCACCATAACACAGTTCAGTCTAAATGTTAGTGCCCTCCTCTCACTATATAAGAAAAAACACCAACGATAAGTACGACGTTGGCCAATAATTGTGGAGCCATGCGATGGTGGGTTTATGATCGACGTACGACCAAATGCAGGGCTGTAGTGCACGGATTGGCTGTGTGGCGGGGCGTGGGCAGGCGTACAAGTGAAGGGAGAGATGCATGGTGCGTAGGTTTTTTTTTTTTTTTTTTACGGGAATTAGCCCACCCGGGCACAGGTCAAACGACCCACAACGGAGCCTGGGGGGCGAAAAAAAAGAACGGAAAGAAATTGAAAATATAGAAAAAAAGGTTATACTGTATTAATCTACACCACGAAGATGCCGGAAAACCAGCTTTTTAAAGTGAGACAGATTGTAAGAGCATGGAAACACAGAAGAAGGCAGAGCATTCCACAGTTTGGCTGTGTGAGGAAAGAAGGAGGTACTATAACGGGTTATTCTCGTGTGACCGACATCCACAGAGAAATGGTGGGCACCGCGGGCAAGACGTGTGTTACGAACCCACGGCCTTGCCGGCGGTACACAGGATGCCAAATCCACTGAACATTGCCCGTTAAAGTACCTGTAAAAGAGAGAGAGTGAAGCAACATTGCGGCGAAGAGAAAGGGGAGAGAGATTGTCGACTAAAGGAGGAGAGTTAATAAGACGAAATGCCTTTGATTCCACCCTATCTAATAGTTGGACAGAAGAAGAGCCACCCCAGATATGAGAGCAGTACTCCAAGTTAGGACGAATGAATCCCTTATATACTTGGAGCAACTGCTCAGGAGTGAAGTAGCTGCGGCATCTGTACAGCATTCCCAACTTTCGGGAGGCAGCTTTAGTTATACTAAGGATGTGTGATTTCCAAGACATATTGGAGGAAATGGTGAGGCCTAACATATTTATTTCAGAATTTGGGAGGATGATAGCGTCCTGAAATGTAATTGGTGGGAGATCGTCTACTTTACAAAGTGAGATTGGTAAATATTGAGTTTTGTTACTATTGAACTTAACCAAGTTTGTATCTCCCCATTCAGAGATGCTGCACAGGTCCGCGTTGATAGAAGTAATGATATCAGTTCTAGAAACAGATCTAGTTTGAGAGTTAGGAGGAAGAGGAAAATGTGAGGAAGAGTGAAGAGTAGAATCATAGGCGTAAGACTGGATAGAATTAGTTGTAGTGTGAAGTGAATCATTGATAAAAAGAAGGAAGAGAGTTGGTGAAAGAACAGAACCCTGTGGTACGCCACTATTGGTAGAGAAAGGGCGAAAAATTTATCCCTCGACAACAACTGTCATGGATCGATTCTCAAGGAAGCTAGAGATGAGAGAACAAAGTGGGGGAGAGAAACCAAAAGAGGGAAGTTTAGATAACAAAGACTTGTGCCATACCCTGTCTAATGCTTTGGAGATGTCGAGGGCCACGACAAAAGTTTCCCCATAATCCCTAAGTGTAAAGGCCTGGGACTTAGGGATAGAAATCCCTTACCAGGCTAATCAGGATCTTAATAAAGGAAAGTCAAGGACCATGGTTTTCCGAGGAATAACAAACAACCGTTAGAGATTGGCATCTCTTTACTATAAAAATATAACACAAAACTCTGACACCACTCAACAATCATCAAATAATTACGGGAGTCAAACAATTAATGGAAGCAACAATTAAAGGAATCAAACAAATAATGGGAGTCAACAATTAATGGATTCAAACAATTAAATGGAGTCAACAATTGATAGAATCGAACAATAAAGGGGAGTCAGCAATTAATGGAATCAAACAATGAACAAATATTTCCTACGGCAGTGGCCCTGGGGGAAGGTTCTGGAACACGGTGATGCACACTCAGGGTAGGGAAGCGTCCATTCACTCCACACTCAGCAACGTCTTGAAAAGGCAGGAGAACACCGGGGCACCGACGGAATGTGATGAACTGATGGTCGTGGTATGCGGTAGTGGTAGATGACCAGAGAGTTGGCAGTTGATAGGTGAAGGTCTGGGAACACAGCCCACGAGTCCAGGACCTATGATGAGATCACAGCCAGAATTTGACGGACAGCAGGGTAGCTAGATACTGACGGTATGGCGGCTGGGTTGTATCTGCCCGCGGCGGAGAGGGTTGCTGCCGTTATCACCTCCGTCCAACCACCCCAAGTGTCGTCTGCACCAGCAAACGAGCGAGTTAGCAGCGGTAACTAGCCGGAGGATCGTTTCTGCCCTTACACTGCTCCCCCAACAAAAATCTACTGTAAGGTAGATTAAAACTTAAGATTAGTACACAAAGCATAATCATCTTACAACAAATGCTATACAGTGGATCTGCTCAAAAGGTCTGCTCCAAGGTTGTCCTTTCCGGCGACGTGGACCACACGAAACCTATACCCCTGCAGACTTAAAGCCCACCGTAACAATCTGTCATTTGCCCCCTTGAATGTATTTAAATACAACAAGGGTTTGTGGTCTACCTCAAGGATAAATTCTTTTCCTCTCAGGTAATAATCAAATTTCAAAACCCCAAACAGAATGGCTAGCACTCACGTTCAATGGTGGAGTACCTCCTCTCCCTATCTAGTAACTTCCTACTGGCATAGGCCACTGGGTGAGGACATGCCTGAACATATTGGAGGAGGACGGCTCCTAGGCCATGACTGGAGGCGTCCGTCCTAAGAACGAAGGTTAAGTGTTGATCAGGCAGTTTGAGGATGGGCTGCGTGGATAGCGAATTCTTGAGACGATTAAATCTGGCCAGCAGGTCGTCGTTCCAGACAAGAGGCTCCCGGTGGCCTTTCCTTAGCAGGTCAGATAAGGGTCCGGTATACTCAGATGCCTGGGGAATGAAAGCTTTATAAAAAGAGATCATACCGAGAAAACTACGGAGGAGTTTCTTAGTTGTAGGAGGACACACCTCACAAAGGGCTTGTATTTTCTCAGGTTGGGGACGAAGATGCCGACCATCTAGCACGAATCCAAGATAATGAATAGACTCAAATCCAAAGCGGCACTTAGATGGCTTTATCGTCAAAGTATGTCCCCTTAACCTCTCCAAGACAGCTTTAACGTCGCCAAGATGTTCTTGCCAATCTGAGGAATATATGAAAATGTTGTCAAAATAAAAAGAAACTCTAGGCAAACCGGCAAGGACGAGGCGCATCAGCCTGATGTACGTGGCACAAGCAGTCACCAGCCCAAATGGAAGTCGGCAGAATTCCATCAATCCTCTACGAGTAGGAAATGCAGTTAGTGGTTTTGCGCGTTCAGTTAAGGGTACCTGGTAGTAAGCTTTACATAGATCCAGCTCCGAGAAGTACTTCGCCCCTGAGAACTTGTGCAAGTCTTCCTCCATAGAACAGGCGGGCTCGGCATGAAAGACAGTTACCTCATTTAACGCCCTGTAGTCAATGGCCATCCTAAAAGTACCATCCTGCTTACGCACCATAACCACCGGAGAGCAGTGAGGGGACGATGACAATTGGATGATTCCCTGCTCAAGTAGACGGTCGACCTCTTCTTCAAAATAACTCTGGAGATGAATAGGGACAGGATAAACTTTGGCCTGCACACGCTGAGTGGTTGTGAGGAGGATGTCATGGTGTACAGTGGATGTGCATCCCGGGACGTTTGAGAATACATCCTCAAAGTTAGCAATCAAGTCCTCAATGTCAGCACGTTGGTTCCTCTCCAATCCAGGTTTAAGTGCGGGCCCATCGTCAGTCGAAGGGGATTCTACTATGCCATCTGGAGTTATCGGTAGCTGGCAACCGAGATCATCCGAGTCTGGTGCCGGAATTATTCCCGACTCCTCGCAGGGTAGTGCCTCGACTGACTCTAGCTTAGAATCGTTATCTAGGACATGAGCAAAGTTAAGGTGGGCCTGCGATGGTATTTCTTTAATAGATTAGCATGATATAACTTGGGCCCCTTTGGTTCGTCAATGACGTAATTTACCCTACTCCGCTTCTCTAGGACTTTGTAAGGCCCATTCCAGGAAACAAGCAACTTGCTCTTCTTATCAGGCAAGAGCACTAACACTTCATCCCCCGGAATAAATTGACGATCTAGTGATTTGACGTCGAAATAGGCCTTATATTTGGTGTTACTAATGTCAGCATTCTGCGCGGCGATCTTGGCACACTGTGAAAGTTTGTCCCGTAATTCAAGGACATACTGGTAGTGAGTCCGCTCGTCGTCTTCTATACTGGTGTCCTCCCACAGATCCCTTAACACCGAGAGCGGGCCTCTCACGGCTCGGCCGTATAATAACTCGAACGCCGAGAACCCGGTCCGGTCGCTAGGAATTTCTCTCAGCGCAAATAACGTGGGGACAAGATACCGGTGCCACTCTCTGGGTTTGTCGGCACACAATTTCCGCAGCGACGCTTTCAGGGGCCCATGCATTCTCTCAATTCGTCCATTACCACTAGGGTGAAAAGGGGTGGTAAATAACGGCTTAACTCCCAGCAACTTGTGAAGCTCCGCCATCAACTGAGAGGTAAACTGAGTCCCCCTATCTGACAGAATTTCCCGTGGTATGCCTACGCGAGAGAAGATCACAAGCAATGCTTCGGCCACAGAAATAGAATCAATTTCCTTCAAGGGCAAGGCTTCTGGAAACCCGGTGGCGAAATCAATTAACGTGAGTACATACCTGTGCCCCGCAGAGGAAGGGGGTGAAAGTGGTCCAACCAAATCTATGGCAACCCGAGAAAATGGTTCAGTAATAATGGGTAAGGGTTTAAGAGGAACAGGACGGACTCTACCTTTGGCGGACATACGCTGACACCGATCACAACTCCTACAAAAGGCCCTAATATCCGCTCCCATTCCTGGCCAGTAAAATTGATCAGAAATCTTCATAAATGTCTTTCTATGAGAGAAGTGCCCTGCTAGGGGGCTCTCGTGAGCTACAGTGAGAATGATGTTACGACAATCAGCCGGAACAACAAGGAAAAACTGACCTACTTTGGCTGGTTGCTTGGATGACACACACGATCGAAGTAACAGACCGTTAACACGAGCGAACTTGAATACAGACCCATCTCTAGCCTGATCCTCCTCCCCGGAAGTTACCTTCTCCCTTACCCGCTTCAGAGTGGTACACGAGTCTTGAAGCTTGGCAAATTCCTTGGGAGTCACAGTCAGCGGCTGCAATTTCGGCAGAACCAGGGGATGCAGGCGCTTCACCTTCGCCGACCGTGTCTCCACAGCTAGGATCTTTGCTGGAGGGGAGGTGGCATGCGAGGGTGGCGAGGCGACGTCAGCAGGTGGCGAAGAGACTAGCGCTGAGGAGACTGGTGGTGAGGAGAGTTTTAAAGGTTCCGGGTCGTTAGGGTCACGAACACCGGGAACATTACCAATGAGAACACTGGCAAATTTAATGGGAGCTCTTACCACATTAGACCAACCAGTAAAATAGGGGCAACGCAGGTAGCACCTAACAACAGGGAACTGGTCAACGCGACCCAAATAATCGGTGACACTAACCTTCGAGCAGCTGGAGAGATCAGCATCAGGCAGGGCTTCCTCAGAGACAACAATACATGAGCAACCGGTGTCCCTGATGATCGTAGATGCCCATGACCCATTTATAGTTCCGCTGACACAATAGCTGGGACAGCTTCGGTTTTCGAAACAGAACCCGACCTCGAAGCTGGGCGGATGAATGCCCGTAGACTTGAAGGCGCGTGGATTCTTGGGACACCGAGAACGAATGTGCCCCATTTCTCCGCAGTTGTGGCACCGCACGGCTGGTGAGCTTTTCCCCTCTACTCCTGGGGAAGGTTCCTTGGAAGTCGGAGACTTCGCAATCTTCACCACAGGAGGGGAAGACTTGGGGTAGGCGTTGCGAGCAGACGCCCAGTTGTCGGCAAGATGCACAGCTTCTCCAAGCGTCGCTGGCTGGTGTTCTTTGACGAAAATTCTCAAGTCTGGAGGTAGAGAAGACAAAAACTGATCTAATATCATGAAGTTAGAGAGAGACTTAAAGGTTTCTTCAACCCCTGATGTCTCCAGCCATTGTTGAAATAAACGACCCAGGTGAATCGAAAACTGCTGGTACGTTTCTCCCGCTCTAATCTTCGTTCTGCGGAAATCAGCACGATAACCGTCAGAAGTCTTGCAAAATCCTCGCAAGAGAGCTTGCTTCAACAAGAAGTAATCTCGGGTGATGTCGGCAGACAGGGACGTGTAAATTTCTACCGGCTTACCACTCAGTAGGCTACCCAACCTTACAGCATAGCTATCAGGGGCTACACCAAGCAGCTCAGCTACCCGCTCAAACCTAACAAGGTAGGAGGCGATGTCTTCTCCTTCACGGTACACAGGCAAGCTGGGTTTTACCACATTGTCTTGTATATGGCCAGAGGATGCTGGTCTACTTGAAGCATTAATCCTAGCCAGTTCTAGGTCCTTTTCTGCCTGCAACTTAGCTAATTCGAACTCTCTTTCTTTCTCACGTTCCTCCAACTCTCTTTCTCTCTGGCGTTCCTCTCTCTCTTTCTGACGTGCCTCTCTCTCTCTCTGACGTTCCTCTCTCTCGGCATTCTGTTGGGTGACCACATACTGACCAATGTCATTACCTGTCAGACCCAGGGCCACCGCTTGATCTTTCCACACCTCAAAAGCAGACATAATGATCCGAAAGGCCAAGAACAAAGGAAAAAAACAAACAACTTACCCCGCAAATAGCCAAAGGTAACTCACCTAGTGGCTCAATCAGACCAGTAAATGATTTGATCCGACTGGAGGGAACCTCGTTCCGCACCCAGCCCAGCTGAATCACCTCAGGGTAACGAAACCGCACCAGGTGAAACAACAACATATATGCTATGACAGCATCCACAGTGCACCCCAACCAACACTAATTAACTTCCCCAAGTACAAGGTAGAGCAACAAAATTAGCACACAGAAGGAAGGGATAACCACTGAACAACACTTGCTTCCGGGCCACAGACAGCAAGGTGGCGCGCTCACGGCGACTTACAACAACACCGGAACGAATGTTAAACCTCAGAAACCAAAGGTCAGAGACAATCCTGGCAAGGTCGCCACTTGTAAAGGCCTGGGACTTAGGGATAGAAATCCCTTACCAGGCTAATCAGGATCTTAATAAAGGAAAGTCAAGGACCATGGTTTTCCGAGGAATAACAAACAACCGTTAGAGATTGGCATCTCTTTACTATAAAAATATAACACAAAACTCTGACACCACTCAACAATCATCAAATAATTACGGGAGTCAAACAATTAATGGAAGCAACAATTAAAGGAATCAAACAAATAATGGGAGTCAACAATTAATGGATTCAAACAATTAAATGGAGTCAACAATTGATAGAATCGAACAATAAAGGAGAGTCAACAATTGATGAATCGAACAATAAAGGGGAGTCAGCAATTAATGGAATCAAACAATGAACAAATATTTCCTACGGCAGTGGCCCTGGGGGAAGGTTCTGGAACGCGGTGATGCACACTCAGGGCAGGGAAGCGTCCACTTCGCTCCACACTCAGCAACGTCTTGAAAAGGCAGGAGAACACCGGGGCACCGACGGAATGTGATGAACTGATGGTCGTGGTATGCGGTAGTGGTAGATGACCAGAGAGTTGGCAGTTGATAGGTGAAGGTCTGGGAACACAGCCCACGAGTCCAGACCGCGATGACCACAGCCAGAATTTGACGGACAGGGTAGCCAGATACTGGACGTATGGCGTTGGGCTATCTGCTCGGTGGCGGAGGAGTAGTTGCCGTTATCACTCCGCCCAACTCCTAAGGGTCGTTGCACGCAATGAAGAGTTGGGCAGCGTAACTCAATGGAGGACTGCTTCCTGCCCTTACACTAAGAGAGGATGACCAAAGATGGGTGCAATAGGAGAGCAGATCATCAGTAGACTTCGCCTGGCGAAAGCCATACTGGTGATTCGACAAAAGAGAAAGGCGTTCAAGGTGACGGAGAAAATGGGAGTTCAAGATAGTTTCGAAAATCTTAGAGAGGGATGAAGTTAGGGCAATGGGGCGATAGTTAGAGGGATTAGAATGGTCACCCTTCTTCGGGATGGGCTGAACCAAGGCATGCTTCCAAGAAGGAAAAGTTTTGGTTTTGAGGCAAAGGCGAAAGAGGCGAGCAAGCACAGGGGCCAGGGCTTCAGCACACTCCCTCAGAACACGAGGGGGTATTCCGTCCGGTCCATGCGCCTTACTCACATCCAACCTGGATAACACACCGGCAACCCTGCGAGTGGAGATTATAGGAAAGTGCATAGGTCTGTGCAGGAGGCAGGGTAATTTGAGAATAGAGAGGGTAATAGGAGAAGGAGATAGTTTCATAGCTCGATATGCCCTATCTCTCACCCTGCAAGCAAGAGAGCAGGAGCGATCAAACCATGATTGTAATGTGAAAGTTTTGGTAGAAGATGGGATAAATGCACTCATACCGCCCTGTATAACCCCAGCAATGCTGTCAGCACATACCGAGGCATCCCGAGTGGAAAAGCCATAAATTTGGGTATATGGATATGTAACACTAGACGCCAAGAGACTCCAAGTTACCATTCATTGTACCACTTATCCACATGTCTGTATTACTACATATCATTATACCATGTCTGATATCTATGCTTATGTCTAATGCCTATGTTCACTCACTAGGCCCCGATATACTATGTCTGTACCGCGCTAGTCGAGTAACTAGAGGACCTCAGTTATTGTCCTAGTGATGTCTAGCAACTCTCCTCGCCCAGCTAGACAACAGCCCTCAGATCAGCCTCGGCCTACCTACGGTCCGGGGTCCCTTGTGCCCGCTCCTGTATCGGTCGGCTATCACGCCAAGTCTTGTACACTTATTGAATATACCTACTGCTCGTGCTCTGGAGTTTCAAGAACCTTGTCTAGGATTACATCCACTACATGGCGCAGTTGAGTAGCTCCAACACGACAGTTCACAAGTTGCAAAAGCCAGCCTAGTCCGTCTCCCGGCCCTCTCTGTTTCCCGCCCAGAAGATATACTCCACAGTGCCCCTGGATTTACAGTGCTTTGTGACCTTGTGAAGTGCCCTAAGTGAAGTGCAGTGCCTTTCATGTCTGTTTGCTATGTCTCTGCGGCCCTACAGGTAGCAGAAACGCCTTCAGCCCAGTCTCCAAGACAGCACCTCCGGCATACATCCCCTGCCCGCACAGGCCCGCAAGCCACTGACTCCCCTACACTGAGTCACCACCAGCCGCCCGGGCGCCCGGAGGGATACACCGCTGCCAGCCGTCTCCCCTCACTTCACAAATATTACAGTCAGTACTCTTTTACTTGCCCGCCAGTTCCTGCACTTAGGCAGGTACATTGATAAAAACATAGCACTTCACCTTATTCTCCTTGTCTTTCCCATCGCAACCACACCAAGCACGAGATGTCTGACCACGACGATTTGCCGGGAAATTTAGATGAGGATTATGAGGTAGACGAAGCCTTACAGACCCCCCCACCCCCCCTCACGCCTCACACGCCGGGCGCGCCAAATTCAAAGGATGGGAGCCAGGATATACGTCAGTTAATCTACTTCCTACAAGTTTCCCAAGAGAAGGAAGCCCAAAGACGTCAAGAGGAATCAGCTTACCGTCTCCAACTTCAACAACAACACCAAGCTGATAACCACAAACTCCTAGGACTAGTGGAATTGCTGGCAATGAGGACGACTTCACCAGCTGCCACAACCAATTCGCCAGCTTCAGCCTCTTCACCTATCCCCCTTGGATATGCCCCAGTGCCTCCTCAACCACCTGTTCCAGTCTCAACTTTCGTCGACCTCTCTGTGCCTCCTCCACCGCTTGCCGTCTCGAGCACACCCCTGCACAGCAAGTCTTCAGTTACCAGCCCCCCACCTCTTCAATCTGATGCAACATATCAAGTATACCGTCAATGGCGACGTCGTTTCGAAGACTTTGCTGTCATGTCTGACCTCAACCGAATGCCCCCTCAGAAACAACTCATCCAATTAAGATCGTGCATCTCCCTCGATGTTCAACGCCTCCTAGAGCACACGCTAGCCATTCCCCCTGACTCCTCCATGTCAGTGACAGAAGTCTTAGACGCCTTGCAGAGTAATTTCCGTGACCTCCGCAATGAAGCCTTGCGTCGTAGGGAACTGCTATCCTGCAAACAAGCCTCTGGGGAATCATTCTCAGACTTCTATGCACGACTTAAGGACCTAGCAGCCGAGGTGGACCTATGTACAGGCGATCCTGTAACCTGTGCCGAGATCCAGCTCAAGATGATCTTGCTGATGGGTGTACGTGACGAGGACCTGCTTCAGAAACTCCTCACCCTCGACGCCGCCTCCCCCCTCACCGACTTCGTCACCTATTGCAGGTCGTATGAGGCCACAAGAGAGGCTGCCTCAGCTATACACTCATCGCCATCTCAAGTCCACGCCGTCTCCACCTACAAGAGGAATCAACGCCAGATGCAGACGGCGTCCTCTCCACAGCCCCCGTCACGGTCACCAGTTTTCTCTCCCGAATTCTGCAGAAGCTGTCAGCGCCAGCACGGTCCAGGAAAGTGCCCTGCGGCTGATAGTACATGTCGAAACTGCGGGTTTCAAGGCCATTGGCCCCGCACAAGTCGATGTCCCGCCAACAAGGTCTCATGCAACGCTTGCAACAAGCAAGGACACTTCGCCAAGTGTTGCGGGTCCACCAAGAAGCCTCCATCTCCAGGTCAAAACGTCTCTTCACCGTCTCCCAAGAACAACAAAGGATGCCGACGCGTGGATGATGCCTCGAGTGACAGGTCCCCCAAGCCGGTCAATGTTCGTCTGTCCTACGGTACCAACTCTTCCAACCTCCTGATGATACCTGACACGGGCGCGGACATCACGGTGATTGGACCAACACACCTGGACGCCCTCAACGTCCCCAGGAGTAGCCTGTCACCCACAGCCAGGAACGACGTGCTCACAGCGGACGGGTCCCCGATGTCTCCAGCTTTGGGGTGCTTCAAGGCAACATTACAGCTCGGTCCCAAGTCTTGCCTTGCCACAGTCCACGTCCACGAGGGCATCCAAACCCCTCTCTTGTCATGTGGCCATTGTCAGGACTTGGCCATCGTCTCATCCGAGTTCCCAAAGCCCATCCTCGCCGTGACACACCTCAACAGGTGTGCAGAGATACCTGTTTCAGCCATGACCACACCTGCTGCCGCCCGGGAGTTCTTTTTTCGTCAGTTCAGCGACGTCCTTGTCTCCAAGCCCGACCTCCAGAAGACGCCGCTCAAGAAGATGACAGGCCCCCCGATGAGAATCCACCTCAAGCCTGGCGCGACGCCTTTCGCCATCCACACACCCAGGCCTATCCCCTTTGCCATACGTGACAAGGTGAAGGCGGAGCTCGATTCTCTGGTGCAGCAGGGATCATCAGACACGCCGGTGAGGAGCCCTCCGAGTGGTGCCACCCTATGGTCTTGGCACCCAAGCCTACGCCATTCGCCAGTCCAAGGCCACCACCGCAAAGTTCTTTACCACGGCGGATGCACTACATGGGTACTGGCAAGTCGACCTGGCGGAAGAAGATCGCCACCTCACTACATTCATCACGCCCCACGGCCGCTTCCAACACTGCCCCGGACCCATGGGCTTCGCAGCAACGGGGGATGCGTACTGCCTCCGTGGGGATATGGCTCTGCAGGGTGTCACCAACTGCGTGAAGGTCGTAGATGACATCCTGCTCTTCGAGATGATCTCCCGGCCCACTTGAACCGAGTTCATCTGATGCTCACAAGATGTCGTGCCCATGGCATCACCCTGAACAAAGATAAATTTGTGGTCGCCGCCTCCCAAGTTAACTACTGCGGCTATAACATCTCGCCAGAGGGGATCTCAGCTGATGAGGAGAAGGTCAAGGCCATCAGGGACTTCCCTACTCCAGTGAACCTGACCGACCTTCGCTCATTTATGGGCCTGGTAAATCAGCTGGCCGACTTCTCCCCTAAAATCGCCACATCAGCCCAACCTCTACGCCCCCTCATGAGCCCCAAGCGCTCTTTCCTCTGGACTTCTGACCACGACCTAGCGTTCAGGAATGTTAAGAAGGCGTTGCTGTCACCACCAGCCTTGGCACCCTTCGACCCGTCCTTACCAGTGGTCCTCCAGACCGACGCCTCCCGTCTATACGGCCTCGGATATGCCCTCCTTCAAGACCACGGCCAGGGTAGACTGCGCTTAGTTCAGTGTGGCTCCAGGTTTTTGACGGACACGGAGACCAGATACGCCACCATCGAACTTGAGATGCTGGCAGTCGCCTGGGCTATGGCCAAGTGCCGCCTTTACCTGTTCGGCCTTGGGCATTTCACCCTCATGACGGACCATCGCCCGCTCATACCCATCCTCAATCACTACACGTTGGACGCCATCGAAAATCCTCGCCTCCAACGCCTCAAAGAGAAGACCGCCCCTTACGTCTTTACAGCTGTGTGGCACGCCGGGAAGCTTCTGTGCATACCAGACGCCCTCTCCCGAGCCCCTGTTAGTCGCCCCACACCTGAAGATGAAGTCGACTGTACCACTGCCGCTGCTTACGTTCGGTCTTTAGTGACACACACAGCCACTTCTCTTGCTGACAAGACGACGACGACGCCCTCCATCGAAGACGATAGGACTCTCCAGGAGCTTCGCATCGCCGCCGCTCAAGACCCGGCATACGTCCAACTCCTCGACTACGTCTCCGCTGGATTCCCCACCAACCGCTACGACATTCACGCCTCCGCCCTCCCCTTCTGGAAGCTAAGGGATGGCCTCTATGCGGACGGAGAGCTGGTGTTGTACGGCCCCAGGATCGTCGTTCCCGCTGCCCTCCGCCGGCGCACCTTATCCCGCCCCCATGACAGCCACCGCGGCGTTGAAGCCACCAGGCGCAGAGCCCGTCAGACCGTCTTCTGGCCTGGTATTGACGCCGATATTAAGAGCATGGTGGAGGCCTGTGAGCCTTGCCAGCAACTCCAGCCCAGCCAGCAACAAGAGCCGTACCTGTGCAATGACCTCCCGAAGCGGCCCTTTGAGTCCGTGTCCGCCGACTTCTTTAATGTGGCCGGAAAGTCTTTCCTGGTGGTCGCCGACAGGCTCTCTGGATGGCCCGTGGTAGTTCCCTGCGGTCGGGACACCACCTCTTCCAGGGTCATCCGGATGTTCTGTCGCTTCTTCCGGGAAGTCGGAGTGCCTCTCCGCCTCCGAACCGACGGTGGGCCCCCGTTCAATAGCCACGAGTTCAAGAGCTTCGCCGAACGCTGGGGCGTCGTCACCTCCCCTCATTACCCGCAGGCGAATGGCCACGCCGAGGCAGCGGTAAAGTCCGTAAAATACCTCATCCTCAAGACAGCACCAACGGGGAACCTACTAGAACTCCGTAACACCCCTACCCCTGCCGGACGCTCTCCTGCCCAGGTGTTGTATGGCCGCCCCCTTCGTACTCGTGTGCCAGCCCACCCCCAGTCCTTTTTAGATGAATGGCAGATCAAGGCGGACGAGTGCGACCGCAGTGAGGCTGCCCGGATGGCCCAAGTGACAAGCCACTATGACGCCCACGCCCGCCCCCTTCCCAGGTTGACCGTCGGCCAGCAAGTACGAATCCAGGACCCCACGTCACACCGCTGGGACAAGGTCGGGGTCGTCATGGGCCGTGGCGAGTCCCGTTCGTACCAAGTCCGCCTCCCCAGTGGTCGTGTGTGCTGGCGAAACAGACGCCATCTCCGCCCAGTGCCATCCTCTAGTGACGAACCCTCCTCCCCGTCCCCTGTGTCCCCTTGCCCAGACCAGGAACGAAGGTCGTCAGTTGATCCTCCCATTGTCCCTCGCCGCTCCCTCCGACTCATGGGAAAAGAGTCCGTAGACCGCTCGAGATTGCACTACGAGCGTAAAGGGGGAGGGAGGTGTATAGATATGTGAACACGCCTGACGCCAAGACTCTGTTACCATTCATTGTACCATTTATTCACATGTCTGTATTACTACATATTATTATACCATGTCTGATATCTATGCTTATGTCTAATGCCTATGTTCACTCACTAGGCCCCGATATACTATGTCTGTACCGCGCTAGTCGAGTAACTAGAGGACCTCAGTCATTGTCCTAGTGATGTCTAGCAACTCTCCTTGCCCAGCTAGACAACATCCCTCAGATCAGCCTCGGCCTACCTACGGTCCGGGGTCCCTTGTGCCCGCTCCTGTATCGGTCGGCTATCACGCCAAGTCTTTTACACTTATTGAATATACCTACTGCTCGTGCTCTGGAGTTTCAAGAACCTTGTCTAGGATTACATCCACTACACCCCCCTCCCCCCCAGTACCAAGGAAAGTACTTTGTAGTGGCTCCTCTCCCCTACAACTTTCAACTGACCTCCGGCCGCGCGCCGACCAGCCAATCAGCGTACAGCCGAATCGAATCGAAAAATGTTAGTGACAGGGGGAAAGGAGGTTCAGGGGAAGAATAAAGGGAGGATTGAAGTGAATTTTAGGAGGAGAGAATAGATGCAGTGGCTAAACACCGCTTGCGTGAGGGAGTATAAGATGGAGGCAGCAGCAGCAACTCGCCTGGACGCGGCAGGGAGGCGACAAGACAGAGCCAGGCTAGCGTCAGGTCAAGCGCCAGGTGCGTGTTGGGTTGGGCAATGGATGTTCAGTGCTTGGTCGTATACTGCCAGATCTGGGGTCACTAAATCTAAGGAGATAACTTAACTCTAATCTTAATTTCTAAGGGTCGCTGCCACCAGACCCCCTCTGGACAGCATGTAGCTCGTTAGGTAGCGGGCAGAGTGGACTAGGCATTGGGTTAGGTTTTCCATTGATCAGATCGATAAGGGTAAAGAAGGGTGAAACCATAACATGTCTTCATTGATTTATTTCTTATAGAACACACTGGTGAAAAAAAACACATACAACCACACTGTGGACCATAATTCCAAGGCCTGTCCCAGGGTATAGCACTGGCGCCTCTAACAACTGTTGTTGTGGTCGGTTACACTCCGACCCGAGATGGGTTTGGGGGCCTCGGCCCACGAGGTAGAGTAGGGCCGATTAATCACGCCGAATCAGCGCCATCACTCCTATATTGACCACTGCTGGGTATCCACCGGCTCCGAGCGACCGGTGGGTTTCAATTAAGCCCACCCTCGATCTGGAGACAAACGGGAATCAGCGTCAGGGAACGAGAAACATGACAACACCAACAAACTCTCTTGCCTAGACGACAGACGTATTTACGTTATATTACTTCTACACTGGGTGAATGACAATTCAACTGTTAAATCATGGACACTGGTGAACACTGATAATCACTACAATTGACTGAATTAACTGAATGGCTAGGAAACACAGAACATACCTGGAGACAAACGGGAATCAGCGTCAGGGAACGCTGATTCCTCGCTATCTCGAGTTTATATACCCTTGAGTTGCCAGTGATCGCTACTCACACAATGACAATAATTACAAACAAACTAACTGTTACTCATTCAAAGATGACCCTCAGTTGACAAAGGTCTGGCGAATTACTTGGGTTGATTTACACAGACTAATTCAAGATTGAGATTCCCAGGAGAAAGTGGAATAAACAACGTATTGATAACTTTCTTCACAAAGGCGGGGCTTACTGGGAGGGGTCACGAGGATAAACACGCTCCTGAGATTCTACAAGCGCGGTGGATTTGAATATTATGTAGCGTAATATGAATTAAAACGGGTTTTTAGGGATGACAATGAGGTGTGCAGTACAGTCGGCTTGATTGTGTGTGTTGGTTTCTTGTGTGGAGGAGATGTCTTGGTCTTCATAGCTTGATGTCGATTTTCTTCTCACTCTCCTCCTCTTCTTGCTCTCTTGAAGTGTCCATTCATTTGTGTTTGGGTCTTGTTGTTCGTCTTCCTCGTGTTTTATGTCCTCATAGGTGTGGAAGAAGTCAGAGACGGTGAGGTTGACCACGTGGGCTTCAGCTCCACGGGCCACGTGGTGTTCTTGGTTCTGTGTGGTGGGCGTCTTCTCTTGAGTTTTCTTTTCTTGGTTTTTCTTTTCTGCTGGTGTTTTCTTTTCTTGGGAGCGTACAGCAAGGAGGGTCTCTTTGTAGCTCAGTTTCTTGTCGAGACGAGCCTTGGCTATCCTGCATTCCTCCTTCCATTTCGGGCAGGTCCGATCGGCGGAGGAGTGTGGGCCACCACAAGCAGCGCATTTTTTTTTCTTTGTTGGGGCAGACCGTGTAGCGGTGTCCAGGGCTGCTACACATGGAGCAGGTGTCCTCCTGCGCCTCACACTTGTTTACAGTCTGTCCATAGTGTTGGCATTTGTAACACCGTTTCGGTCTGCAGTAGGGCTTGATTGGCACAGTTACCCACGCCAGTTGAGCTTCCTTGGGTAAAGTGGAGTGGTGTCCGATGAGGGCAGTGGTGTCGGACAGCTTCTTCACAAATTGAAGTTGCCCCTTGAGAAGCTCACTCAGCTCAGCTTGGTTCATGTGGGCAATTTCGGCGTGGGAGATTACTCCCAGCTTCAAGTTGTCCCACATGTAGGCAATCATTTTAAATGGAATGCCGTTGATATCTGGGATCTCCGCGAGCTGTACGGGCATGCCCTTCTCGACGAAGGTGATCTTGATGTCACCATGGAGCTTTAGACGTTCCACCTTGGTGACCCCCACGATCCCATTAGTTTCAAAGAACTTCTGGAGAACTAGGAGGTTTAGTTTCTTGGGGCAGGTCGGCGTATCCGGACGTATCCGCGCCACGTAATCAAACTCGTAACCGTTCATGGTGAGAGAGGGTTAGAGAGTGATGCGTACAGCCAGCTGCACAATACAATACAAAAATGCTAGTGACAGGGGGGAAGGAGGTTCAGAGGAAGGATAAAGGGAGGATAGAAGTGAATTTTAGAAGGAGATAACAGGTGCAGTGGCTAAACACCGCTTGCGTGAGGGGGTAGGCAATATGCCCTGAGGGTGCAACAATCATAATCAGGACGAGGCAGAGGGAGGGCGGGAGCAGGTCTGGGCAAGCAAAGGGCCAACGCGGGTGCTCTGGTTGTCGTCTTAGCTTAGGCAGTGTTGGCAAAGCGGAGGAAGAACCGCCCCGCCACGGCGGCGGCGCAAGCCGAGAAGCGCAGGTGGACGGACGCACAGGCCACACACGATCAAAGTAACAGAGAAGGTGAAAACATGGAAATTTAGCTAGTCGTAGGGTTGTTTGGAGAAAGATGAAGGTAAAGTCTTTGAGCTATGTCAAAGAGGAACAGAGCGAGTTGGAGGAAGGGTTTTGAATCTTTGAGCTTGAAATGTCAAAGTATTCAGAGTAAGGAAGGATGAGCGTATCGTAGGAGAGTTTTTAGTAATAGCAGCAGACAGATTTGAGCTTTTTTGTCAAATTATGAACGGAGACGAGAATGAGATATAGGTTGAGTGGTTTCAGTCTAGAGTTAGGTCAATTTTATTAAGAATTGGATGTCAAAGACGTTGGGTATGTTTGATTAGGTTCTGAGAGTTGTGGGTCTTTTAGCTATGTCAGAGAGAAATGGAGAGAGTTGGAGGAAGAGTTTTGAATCTTTGAGTTTGAAATGTCAAAGTATTCGTAGTGAGGAAGGATGAGTGTATCGTAGGAGAGTTGTTTAGTAATGGCAGGAGGCAGATTTGAGCTATGTCAAATTGTGAACGGAGATGAGAGTGAGATATAGGTTGTTAGGTTTCAGTCTTGAGTTAGGTCGATTTTGGTAAGGTGGCTTTGTCTGGCGGGGGGGGGATGTTGTGTTTGGAGATTGGTTGAGGGAGGGGGGGAGTTTGTGTTTGGGGATTGATGGGGGTGGCGGTTGTATGTTAATTTAAGGTGAATTAAAATTGCTTAAGGGGGGTTGTTGTGTGAGTGTGTATGTGTTTGCATGTAAATGTAAGGGGAGAGAGGGAGGGTTAGGATAATGTTATAAGGTCAGGTATGGTTCGGTTGTCGGGAGGAGGGGGGAGGAGAGGAGAGGAGAAGGGAGGCGAAAGGGGGAAAGGGGGGCTTTGGAGGTTCTTGGGTTAATTTATGGTATGGTAGGATTTCTTAGGAATGATATGTTTTGTGTTGCTAATGAATAGTTGTATTGCGTCATATGTTTTTATTTATTTATTTATTTATTTTATTTATTTATTTATTTATTTTTATTAGGAGGGTCAAAGGGGCTTGTTAGAAAGGTCGGGTATATTAAGTTTTTATTTTGGGAGGATTGTAGGTATCGATTTCTAAGAGGGGTTGTGAGTAAGGTTGGGTGGGTTAAGTTTTTCTTTTGGGAGGATTGTAGGTTTTGTTAGTGGTTGGCAGAGTTGGGTTAATTATTGCATTCTCTCTTTCTTGCAGGTATTGTGAGTTCTGGCCCCATTCTTGAGGGAGAGGGTTTGTGTACAGGTACATTGCACCCCTCCCCGACCTTGTTGGCTAAGAGAGGCGTTCAATGTCGTCTGCAATTTGGTACCGTTTTTATTAGGTACACCTCTCCGACCTTATTGGCTAAGGGAGGTGCCCATAAAACAGTGTTGGTAACATTCTTGAGGGAGAGGGCTTGCGTACAGGTACTGTGCACCTCTCCCCGACCTTATTGGCTAAGGGAGACGTACACGTCATCTGAGTTAGTATGGGATGGGTAAGTTAGGTATTTGTTTTGGGAGGAGTGATAGGGTGTGGTTAGTTAATGGTAGAATGGTTATTTTTTATTTTGTGTGGGATTGTTAGTAACGGCTGGGTATGTTAGGTTTTTATTTTGGGGGGATTGTTAGGGTCTTTTCTTTCTTTTTTAGGGGGGGAGTGTTAGTGCAGGTTGAGTGAGTTAGTGTTTTTTATTTATTTTCTTTTTCGGAGTGGTCTTGAGTTTGAGTTGGGGGCGTGGGGTTTGGAGTGAGGGGGGGGAGGAGGGAAGTTGGGCAAGTCAGGTAAGGTCAGGTTAGGTTGATTGGGTTAGGTTGGGTGGGAATCGTTGGGTGAGGGTTAAGGAGAGGTTAGGTTTCATTTGGGGGGAAATTGTTGGGTGTGGTTATAGGGAAGTTATTAATATAAGGGAGGTGGGAGGGGAGTGTTTGGTCTGTTTAGTATGGAGGGATTTCTGTCTCTGAATCTGCGTGGGAGTATGATGTTGTCGAAATAATCCTGCCATTGAGGGTAAGTAGTGAGGAGTGATTCTATTTGTTTGTCACCTAGTTGTCTCCAGTAGATGTTAAGTGGGGGGACGGAGCTGAGTTCATGTAGATGACTATTTGGGGTGAAGGATGACCAGTGTGTGTTATGGATGAATCTTAGTGCTTTGTTTTA
>NW_024742652.1:0-13054 GCF_018991925.1 Homarus americanus
GCCAACCCTTGGCCTGCCCTCCCCACCAAAGCTCCAGGATCATCACCAGCAGTCATCGAAAGATCAGCATGGGGCAACACAGACGTACCGACACAACAGGTAGCTGCCAACACACCCCGTGAACATACACAAAGTGAAGAGATCAGTGATTTGAAAAATGAAATTAAAGAACTCAAAGCTCAGTTTACAGCTCAAACTGAAATGTTTAGGAGCCTCTGTGATACACTAAAGGAAAAAAACACCACCAACACAGTGCAGCAACTTCCGAAAAATTACAGTCAAACTGAAGACATTCAGATGTCAGTACCAGATGTGGAAACTCAAGACCCACCAGGAACTAGTGTCCACGCAGAGGAAAATAGTGATACTGGTAACAGTTCTACTGATGCCTCTGTGGACATAGTCAGTGAAGATGAACAAGCACAAACAGAAAATGGTGGTGATGTCGAGTGTAACCAAAGTGTGTTGTTGTCTGCCAATGAAATACAACAATTGTTGAGCCGTACGTGCTCCAGAAATGTTTCCAAAAGGTTAACTGGCCTACTGCCTGCCGAAGGGACAGGCAGCGCAGAAAAGAACAGTATCATACAGTGCCTTTTGCTTCTTTCCAAATACATTTCATAATGGCCAGTGTTAATACCAGACAAAATTCCAAATACATTTCATAATGGCCAATGTTAATACCAGACAAAGATACAGAGCTGTGAAGGTGATGAGTTGGAACATCTCATCCCTTAGAAAACGATACCCTGACCTACACCACAAAGTTGTGACTGAGGACATCGATATTGTGTGTCTGCAGGAGTGTCTCACACCTAATGGTAAGCCCCCACCCAGTCTGCCCAATTATGTGTATTATGATCCTAGTTCTACTCACACATGTTTGATGTATGTTAAGAAGTCACTCCCGCATGTACCTCTTGTATCCAAAAAGACTACCAACCTTCAGTACCATGGGATCACTATCCACCTGGGCAACTCCACACTCAACGTGCTAAACGCCTATGCTCCCTCAGATCAGCTTCAATACACAGATCTCCCAGACTTTTTACACACTGAGCCCACTGTCCTAATGGGTGACCTGAATACTAGACACAAGAAATTAGGTGACTCCACCACTAACACCAATGGTAGGAGACTTATCTCACTTCTCAGCGCATATGAAGATGTTCAAATTATAGGTAATAATGAACCAACACACATCTATGGCGGGGGTCTAGACAAATGTATTGGCTTTAATCTATCATACACAACTCATAGCTCTGATGTTGTCACTGATCTTATGTCTGACCACAGCCCAATCCAAGCTAGTATACATGTAGCCAATGACACCCCCACTGGTGGTAAACTCAACAGACGTAGAATCACAGTCAAGCAAGAACATGAAAGCCAGTTCATAGACTTCATCCATGACTGGTACAAGGACTACAAGCCTGACAACTACCAAAGTTTCCATGACGATCTGATAGATAGGACTTATGTATACTTCACCAACAATGCCTCCACCAAAAAAAGGAGAAAACGTGGTCAGCATAATGGGAACAGGCAACAGCAGTGCTATAATGACCCTGAGCTGAAAAAACTCAGGGCTAGGGTCAGGAGGGTGGGTAAGGGTTACAGACAATGTAGAACACCTCAAATGTTACAATTGTATCAAGCTTCCCTTGCTGCTGTCAGGGAACGTGTAAACGAACTCAGACAAAATGCATGGGAGACATATGTCAACAGCCTGAACCAACACACATCCCTCAGCAAAGCCTGGAAAGACATAAACATAATCAGAGGTAAAAACAGAAGACACGTCTCCCATCCAAACCCTCTGCAAAAGTCGAATGAGCTAATAACAAAGTGGGCTCATGTGTCGAGCTATGACATGTTACCAGCTAGGACTCGGGGACTCCTTGATGCGAAGTCTGTAGAGAGAAGTAATCTTATTAGCTTTATGCTGGGCAAACAGCACGATGAGTGTGATGTTCCATATACTGAGTGGGAGCTTGACGCCGCCCTCGCCAGGGGTAGGTCTACTTCCCCTGGAGAGGACGGAGTCACCTACAACATCATTAGACTACTAAGGCGCGTGCCAGGCAATCCATTGTTGGTATTGTACAATATGAGTCATGCCGAGGGCCAACTACCCACATCATGGACCAACAGTATTGTTGTACCAATACCGAAACCAGGACAGCCTGATGCCTTTCGTCCCATATCACTAACCAGCTGCCTGTGTAAAACCTTTGAGAGGATGGTTCTTGGCAGACTCTTATATAGAATCAGAGAACACATGTCTCCTAACATAAATGGCTTCACCCATGGTAAAGGTGTACATAATTGCATCACCACATTCCTAACTGTGCATGGTGATGAAAGGCACAGATACACCACATTTCTTGACCTAAAAGCTGCATTTGATATTGCCAATAGGCAACTGATATTGTACGAACTAGCCAAAATGGATATAGGAGGTAGGCTGTTACACTGGATAAGTGGTTACCTAACCAACAGAAGGGCTGCTGCACTGTTTCAGGGTTACAAAAGTGAAGTTAAAGATATGCAACTTGGTACCCCTCAAGGTGGAGTACTTAGCCCCACTTTGTTCAATGTTCTTATGAATGCATTATTAAATTTAATACCAGACAACCCCAGCAATATCTCAATCAGCTATGCTGATGATATTCTTATACATACTAAAACTCATCGTGAAATGCAAACCACCCTGAACCATGTATACGCAGCCTGTGAACACCTCGGTCTTATTATCTCCACTGACAAAACTAAGGTGTTCAACAAACAAGCTGGTAACCGCAAACGCGGCCCCGCCAAGTTCAAGATAGGTAACAACACTATTGACTATGTTTCTTCTTTAAATATCTTGGTGTTTCCGTCCCTTGTACCCTACCTGCCATACAACAGCTAACCCGCCAATGTACTGACAGACTGAGACCTCTTAGAAGTGTAGCGGGGTACAGCCCGCACTATGGTGCTAATATTAGAATTGTTAAAACAATGTACCTAGGCTATATAAGATCTCTGATAGATTACCACGCACCAGCCCTGGTCATTCGTGACGGGAAAGGCGTTGACAAGCTCGAGAAAATGCAAAATAAAGCCCTCAGAATTATCCTAGGATGTCCCATGAGCACTAAAGTACTTAATATGAGGAAAGAACTAGGTATACCCAGTGTTAAAGATAGAATAATTGAAGTCAACCTCATGATAGCCCTGAGGCTTCTGCGTGGTGATCCTGATAACATTGTTTCCTTAAAATTGCTAGAATGTATGAACCATGGGACTACTGAGTCTAAATGGATCCAAACTACAGCTACACATATGAAGATATTTGGACTAGACCACCTGTACAAAGTTGAGACACAACAGCGCTTCCTGCCACCCTGGCGGACAGTTCCCTTCGATATCACAATACCGACGTATCCGCCTAAAAAATTAATTATACAAAGCATTTATCTCCAACACACTGCCAAATTGAGAGCCCTTGAACACATACACACTCTACAGACTGATGATAATATCACACAGACCATCTACACTGATGGATCTCTAAACACCGCCTGTGGGAGGGCTGGAAGTGCTATTGTTGTGACTCAACCTGACGGTAATATAATTGAGAAAGGAGTTAGAATTAACAACTGGGCATCCACTCTACAAACTGAATTAGTTGCCATACTCACAGCTATTAAATTCATTGAAACCACTGTTACTGACAGTCTCATCATCACTGACTCTCTATCCTCACTACTTGCCCTTGGTACCCTCGACTCAGGTTGTCACGATCTTGTCTCTGAAGCCAGACACAAATATGCGTGCCTTGTTGACCGGGGTGTCAAGGTCAAACTGTTGTGGATCCCCTCTCACATAGGCCTCATAAAACATGACAGAGTTGATGCCCTCGCCAAACTCGCGTCTAACAAAGACACCGTTGAATACAATTTGGGTCTGTCAAAAAGAACCCTTAAAACTGTAATTAGGAAAGAACTTATTGATGAGTTTGACGCAAGTAGACAAGTGCAAACAGGCACTAGTCGATCCATAGTTTACCATGATGAGATGTATCAAGTGAAACATGTATATGGAGCAAGTAACAAGATCACTAGATTACAAGATGTTGTAACCGCTAGATTAAGGTTAGGATATAAGTACCTCTGGCAGTATGTTCCTCAAGCAGATGTAAACAAAACTAAATGTAAAGTGTGTGGCCATACATATGGCCACACACTTGAACACTACGTCCTCGACTGTGTGAAGATAGAACCTTTTAGGGACAGGTCCAAGCACACTGTGTGTGAAATGGCACAACACTTCATCTCTAATGGCAAGATAGCCGACATATTAAGATTGTATCCACTTTTTTGCACTCAGTAACTTTATCAGTTCTCATGTACAGAACCAAATACGCAATGTGCTTGAATACCTCCCACGTAAATGGGAATAACAAAGTGTGAGGCCAGACATACTGCCTCACACGCCTGTTCTCACGCATTTGTGAATAAGTTACCCTTTATGTATAGAACTAAACAAATAATGTAAATGAAATACTGTGTAACTTTCGGTGCCATAATATCCTGACAACCGGGGTTAATTATTATGACCCTTTGTAAACCCTACTCTGTAATCCTTTTGCGCTACCGCTCACAGGATGAGTGTGGGGTGCACAATAAAGTAGCCGCTGCAAGCGGCAAAATCAAATCAATCCTGAAGTAGATATGAGAGAGAGAGAGAGATCTAATCAGCTTATTATCATCATACACCAACAGGAAGCGACAGACAGACAGACACATCACAACCACCAAGTTTTTCTCAAATTAACATAATCTCTTGTCGTCGTGTCCGTGTGGCTGTCGTGTTTGTCAATCCAGCAATTTCTCTTCTTTCTTCTCTCTTGATTATTTATTCTTTTATTTAATTTTTTGTTGATTTTCGTCTTCATTTTTTCATTTAAAATTTTCGTGATTTCTTTCCTTCCCTCTATCCTTCTTTCTTTCCTTCCCTCTATCCTTCTTTCTTTCCTCGCCATCCTCTTTATTTTCACACTTCCATCATCTTTATCAGTTTTTCAATTTTCCCTGTCTCCTTCCTCCCTTCCTTTTCCTATTCTCATCTTTCCTTCAACCTTCCCTCCTTCATAATTCCTCTCCATCTCTCCCTCTATTCCTTCCTTCATCACCATCATATAAAATCATACTCGCTTCCCCCCTCCCTCCTCCCCCCCCCAAAAAAAATATTCATCCCAACTTAAAAATTCACGTTTCCTGGCCACTGAGATCACCTACCCTGACCTTACCTTTACTTTGACCTGACCTGACCTCTCCCGAATGATGCCTTATACCTTATACCCAAACGATATATACCCATACACCAAATGAAACTCGAAGAGACTGACTATAATGTGTGTGTGTGGATATTAATCTGTTATCATTCAATCAAAAGTTTATAAGGTTTTACAAAGTTGTTTTCATTTTAATGTGGACTGGAGACCCTGTATAATATAAGTTGACTAATACTATACTTATGAGTGGGAGTAAACACTAATTCACCTCTCTCTCTCTCTCTCTCTCTCCAGTCTATTTCCCTCGTCTACTCTCTCAATAATATCTTTCTCTCAATCTACATCTCTCTCTCTCTCTCTCTCTCTCTCTCCCAGAATATCAACAGTGAGTAAATATAAATAACCACACGATTTTACAGAATAGGGATATATATGTGTTAGAGAGAGAGAGAAAGAGAGAGAGAGAGAGAGAGAGAGAGAGAGATAAACTAACCATGGGACCTGATCTATCACTCATTTGAACATAACCTAACCTAACCTCAACTATGCTTACAGAACCATTCCCCTCCGTTCCTCCCCCCCCTCGGCCCCCCAGCCCTTGACTGTAGGAGGAATGGGCGAGATAGGGCAGGAAAGGTCAACTGGGTGAGTATACACAAGGTCAACAGAGGTCAGGAGCCAAGAAGTACAGATCTCCGTGGGTCATGTGGTCATACTATATAACTGTACTGTAGAAGGTATTGTCTCTCTCTCTCTCTCTCTCTCTCTCTCTCTCTCACATAACCCCCAAGTTTGTTATGACTCTTCCTGGACAGTGTATTTTTATCTTCAAATAGGATATGTTATCGTGTATCTCTTGTTAGAACGAGGGAACAAATAATTTATTGAATAATGGCAGGTTGAGGGAGAGGGCGATGTACTCTACAGAACTAAACAAATAATTTTTGGGAAATACATTGTTTTTAACATTCAGTGCCATAATATTCTGACTTCTACTGTTTAACTATAATCTGCCTACGCTACCGTTCACGGGATGAATATGGGTGCACAATAAACTAGCCGCTGTATGTGGCAAAATTCAAAAGCGGATCCCCGCCTTTTTTATTACATACTAGGAAACATCTCACACTCACACACACGTATAGATGATCAGTAAGGAGGAGCCTCGACCTGAGCCCTGACAGAACGTTACAGGTGTACTATTTCGTCAGGCCGCGGTTAGGAAGTATATGAGAGTGATTTTGGAAGTTATATTTATGTTCCATATAACATATTTATGGTTTATGTGTGTGTGTGTGTGTGTGTGTGTGTGTGTCTGTCTGTAATTATGTTAGCTTATGTTTGGTTAGTTATTAGTTGGAGTAAGTTGTCGTGGAGATTTTTCAGGTTAGGTTAGATTAGATGAGGTTAGGTTGTGTTAGATTAGGTTAGTTATTAGTTGGAGTAAGCTGGAGTTAAGATTCTTCTGGATATACAAAACACTAAAGTTATTATCCAGCGTAATCCTCCCACACACCCCAGCAAAATGATTCACAATGGAGACTGAATAATGAATGCTTGTGTTGTGATAATAATTCCTCTTATTGATTAACGAACTTTAGATAAAATGGAACAAGGCTGAGTGATGGTTGTTGAACTGATATAGAAATGTTAAGTGGTAGTAGATATAGTGTAAAATAAGTCATTGAGTGATACTGTAGTTGTGTAGTACCCAAGTTTGGTTCACTTGTATGTTACTCAGGAAATTATTCAATCAGGATTTTTTTACAAGGATGATTGGTGTACCTGAAGTTGATGATCGTTTTTTTCTTTTTTATTATTATAATGGTTGCCCCTCCTGTAATGAGAATGGCCAGGTCCAAGGGCCACCTAGGCGTGAATTTGTTTAAGGTGTTGAAGCTGTCGCCAACACAACAACCACACCCTGAGTTAATGAGCTGAGTGACCCAGTGTCAAGGAATAGTCCGTGGCCAACTGTACTGGCTAACCATTACCCCGTAACACGACGCGCGAATCGATTAACATCCAGGTCCCCAATTACTGTTGGGTAGATAGAGGTAAATGACGCAAAGGAACTTGCTCATGGTCTCACCCTGCCCGGAAATGGAACCCGGGTTCATTCGCTTGCGAGGCGAGCAAGCTGACAATTACACCTTGTGTTGCCAACGTACACACACACACACACGTCTCCTGACGTAGATATGAGAGAAAGAGAGAGAGAGAGAGAGAGATCTACGCAGCTTATTATCATCCTACACCAACAGGAAGCGACAGACAGACAGACAGACACATCACAACCACCAAGTTTTTCTCAAATTAACATAATCTCTTGTCGTCGTGTCCGTGTGGCTGTCGTGTTTGTCAATCCAGCAATTTCTCTTCTTTCTTCTCTCATGATTATTTCTTCTTTTATTTAATTTTTTTGTTGATTTTCGTCTTCATTTCTTTATTTAAAATTTTCGTGATTTCTTTCCTTCCCTCTATCCTTCTTTCTTTCCTCGCCATCCTCTTTATTTTCACCCTTCCATCATCTTTATCAGTTTTTCAATTTTCCCTGTCTCCTTCCTCCCTTCCTTTTCCTATTCTCATCTTTCCTTCAACCTTCCCTCCTTCATAATTCCTCTCCATCTCTCCCTCTATTCCTTCCTTCATCACCATCATATAAAATCATACTCGCTTCCCCCCTCCCTCCTCCCCCCCCAAAAAAAAATATTCATCCCAACTTAAAAATTCACGTTTCCTGGCCACTGAGATCACCTACCCTGACCTTACCTTTACTTTGACCTGACCTGACCTCTCCCGAATGATGCCTTATACCTTATACCCAAAACGATATATACCCATACACCAAATGAAACTCGAAGAGACTGACTATAATGTGTGTGTGTGTGGATATTAATCTGTTATCATTCAATCAAAAGTTTATAAGGTTTTACAAAGTTGTTTTCATTTTAATGTGGACTGGAGACCCTGTATAATATAAGTTGACTAATACTATACTTATGAGTGGGAGTAAACACTAATTCACATCTCTCTCTCTCTCTCTCTCTCTCTCTCTCTCCAGTCTATTTCCCTCGTCTACTCTCTCAATAATATCTTTCTCTCAATCTACATCTCTCTCTCTCTCTCTTTCTCTCTCCCAGAATATCAACAGTGAGTAAATATAAATAAACACACGATTTTACAGAATAGGGATATATATGTGTTAGAGAGAGAGAGAGAGAGAGAGAGAGAGAGATAAGTTAACCATGGGACCTGATCTATCACTCATTTGAACCTAACCTAACCTCAACTATGCTTACAGAACCATTCCCCTCCGTTCCTCCCCGCCTCCTCGGCCCCCCCAGCCCTTGACTGTAGGAGGAATGGGCGAGATAGGGCAGGAAAGGTCAACTGGGTGAGTATACACAAGGCCAACAGAGGTCAGGAGCCAAGAGGTACAGATCTCCGTGGGTCATGGTGGTCATACTATATAATTGTACTGAAGAAGGTACTCTCTCTCTCTCTCTCTCTCTCTCTCTCTCTCTCTCTCTCTCTCTCTCTCTCTCTCTCTCTCAGATAACCCCCATGTTTCTTATGACTCTTCCTGGACAGTGTATTTTTATCTTCAAATAGGATATGTTATCGTGTATCTCTTGTTAGAACGAGGGAACAAATAATTTATTGAATAATGGCAGGTTGAGGGAGAGGGCGATGTACTGTACACAACTAAACAAATAATTTTTTGGAAATACATGTTTTTTTACATTCAGTGCCATAATATTCTGACTTCTACTATTTAACTATAATCTGCCTACGCTACCGTTCATGGGATGAATATGGGTGCACAATAAACTAGGAAACATCTCACACTCACACACACGTATAGATGATCAGTAAGGAGGAGCCTCGACCTGAGCCCTGACAAAACGTTACAGGTGTACTATTTCGTCAGGCCGCGGTTAGGAAGTATATGAGAGTGATTTTGGAAGATATATTTATGTTCCATATAACATATTTATGGTTTGTGTGTGTGTGTGTGTGTGTGTGTGTGTGTGTGTGTGTCTGTCTGTCTGTAATTATGTTAGCTTATGTTTGGTTAGTTATTAGTTGGAGTAAGTTGTAGTGGAGATTTTTCAGGTTAGGTTAGGTTGTGTTAGATTAGGTTAGTTATTAGTTGGAGTAAACTGGAGTTAAGATTCTTCTGGATATACAAAACACTAAAGTTATTATCCAGCGTAATCCTCCCACACACCCCAGCAAAATGATTCACAATGGAGACTGTTTAATGAATGCTTGTGTTGTGATAATAATTCCTCTTATTGATTAACGAACTTTAAATAAAATGGAACAAGGTTGAGTGATGGTTGTTGAACTGATATAGAAACGTTAAGTGGTAGTAGATATAGTGTAAAATAAGTCATTGAGTGATACTGTAGTTGTGTAGTACCCAAGTTTGATTCACTTGTATGTTACTGAGGAAATTATTCAATCAGGATTTTTTTACAAGGATGATTGGTGTACCTGAAGTTGATGATCGGTTTTTTTTTTTTTATTATAATGGTTGCCCCTCCTGTAATGAGAATGGCCAGGCCCAAGGGCCACCTAGGCGTGAATTTGTTTAAGGTGTTGAAGCTGTCGCCAACACAACAACCACACCCTGAGTTAATGAGCTGAGTGACCCAGTGTCAAGGAATAGTCCGTGGCCAACTGCACTGGCTAACCATTATCCCGTAACACGACGCGCGAGTCGATTAACATCCAGGTCCCCAATTACTGTTGGGTAGATAGAGGTAAATGACGCAAAGGAACTTGCTCATGGTCTCACCCTGCCCGGAAATGGAACCCGGGTTCATTCGCTTGCGAGGCGAGCAAGCTGACAATTACACCGTGTGTCGCCAACGTACACACACACACACACACACACACAAACACACACACACACACACACCACACACACACACACACACACACACACACACACACACACACACACACACACACACACGTCTCCTGAAGTAGATATGAGAGAGAGAGATCTAAGCAGCTTATTATCATCCTACACCAACAGGAAGCGACAGACAGACAGACAGACACATCACAACCACCAAGTTTTTCTCAAATTAACATAATCTCTTGTCTTCGTGTCCGTGTGGCTGTCCTGTTTGTCAATCCATCAATTTCTCTTCTTTCTTCTCTCATGATTATTTCTTCTTTTATTTAATTTTTTTGTTGATTTTCGTCTTCATTTCTTCATTTAAAATTTTCGTGATTTCTTTCCTTCCCTCTATCCTTCTTTCTTTCCTCGCCATCCTCTTTACTTTCACCCTTCCATCATCTTTATCAGTTTTTCAATTTTCCCTGTCTCCTTCCTCCCTTCCTTTTCCTATTCTCATCTTTCCTTCAACCTTCCCTCCTTCATAATTCCTCTCCATCTCTCCCTCTATTCACTTCCTTCATCACCATCATATAAAATCATACTCGCTTCCCCCCCACAAAAATAAATATTCATCCCAACCTAAAAATTCACGTTTCCTGGCCACTGAGATCACCTACCCTGACCTTACCTTTACTTTGACCTGACCTGACCTCTCCCGAATGATGCCTTATACCTTATACCCAAACGATATATACCCACACACCAAATGATACTCGAAGAGACTGACTATAATGTGTGTGTGTGGATATTAATCTGTTATCATTCAATCAAAAGTTTATAAGGTTTTACAAAGTTGTTTTCATTTTAATGTGGACTGGAGACCTTGTATAATATAAGTTGACTAATACTATACTTATGAGTGGGAGTAAACACTAATTCACATCTCTCTCTCTCTCTCTCTCTCCAGTCTATTTCCCTCGTCTACTCTCTCAATAATATCTTTCTCTCAATATACATCTCTCTCTCTCTCTCTCTCTCCCCAGAATATCTTGGTAGTAAATATAAATAACCACACGATTTTTACAGAATAAGGATATATGTGTTAGAGAGAAAAAGAAGAGAGAGAGAGAGAGAGAGAGATAAACTTTCTTTCATGGGACCTGATCTGTCACTCATTTGAACCTAACCTAACCTAACCTCAACTATGCTTACAGAACCAGAACTTCCCTCCGTTCGCCCCCCCCTCAGCCCCCCCAGCCCTTGACTGTAGGAGGAATGGGCAGATAGGGCTCAGGAAAAGGTCAGCTGGGTGAAGTATACACAAGGTCAACAGGGTCAAGGGCTAAAGTGCAGATCTCCGTGGGTCATGGTGGTCATACTATATAACTATGCCTATGAAGGTATTGTTTCTCTCTCTCTCTCTCTCTCTCTCTCTCTCTCTCTCTCTCTCTCTCTCTCTCTCTCTCTCTGGAATAACCCCAAGTTTGTTATAACTCTTCCTGGACAGTGTATTTTTATCTTCAAATAGGATATGTTATCGTGTATCTCTTGTTAGAACGAGGGAACAAATAATATATTGAATAATGGCAGGTTGAGGGACAGGGCGATGTACTGTACTGTACAGAACTAAACAAATAATGTTTTGGAAATACCTTTTTTTTTAACATTCAGTGCCGTAATATTCTGACCTCTACTGTTTAACTATAATCTGCCTACGCTACCGTTCACGGGATGAATATGGGTGCACCATAAACTAGCCGCTGTATGTGGCAAAATTCAAAAGCGGATCCCCGCCTTTTTTATTACATACCAGGAAACATCTCACACACACACTCACGTATAGATGATCAGTAAGGAGAAGCCTCGACCTGAGCCCTGACAGAACGTTACAGGTGTACTATTTCGTCAGGCCGCGGTGAGGAAGTATATGAGAGTGATTTAGGAAGTTATATTTATGTTCCATATAACATATTTATGGTTTATGTGTGTGTGTGTGTGTGTGTGTGTGTGTGTGTGTGTGTGTCGGTCTGTCTGTCTGTAATTAGGTTAGCTTATGTTTGGTTAGTTATTAGTTGGAGTAAGTTGTAGTGGAGATTTTTCAGGTTAGGTTAGGTTAGATGAGGTTAGGTTGTGTTAGATTAGGTTAGTTATTAGTTGGAGTAAGCTGGAGTTAAGATTCTTCTGGATATACAAAACACTAAAGTTATTATCCAGCGTAATCCTCCCACACACCCCAGCAAAATGATTCACAATGGAGACTGATTAATGAATGCTTGTGTTATGATAATAATTCCTCTTATTGATTAACGAACTTTAAATAAAATGGAACAAGGTTGAGTGATGGCTGTTGAACTGATATAGAAATGTTAAGTGGTAGTAGATATAGTGTAAAATAAGTCATTGAGTGATACTGTAGTTGTGTAGTACCCAAGTTTGGTTCACTTGTATGTTACTGAGGAAATTATTCAATCAGGATTTTTTTACAAGGATGATTGGTGTACCTGAAGTTGATGATCGTTTTTTTCTTTTTTCTTTTTATATTATTGTAATGGTTGCCCCTCCTGTAATGAGAATGGCCAGGCCCAAGGGCCACCTAGGCGTGAATTTGTTTAAGGTGTTGAAGCTGTCGCCAACACAACAACCACACCCTGAGTTAATGAGCTGAGTAACCCAGTGTCAAGGAATAGTCCGTGGCCAACTGCACTGGCTAACCATTACCCCGTAACACGACGCGCGAATCGATTAACATCCAGGTCCCCAATTACTGTTGGGTAGATAGAGGTAAATGACGCAAAGGAACTTGCTCATGGTCTCACCCTGCCCGGAAATGGAACCCTGGTTCATTCGCTTGCGAGGCGAGCAAGCTGACAATTACACCGTGTGTCGCCAACGTGTACACACACACACACACACAC
>NW_024742653.1:0-17793 GCF_018991925.1 Homarus americanus
TGGTCCTTTAGCAGTTTAAAGACCTGGACATCTTTTCAACCACCAGATAAATGCACCCTATACCTTTGCGCTATAGAAGTTTTCCTACCTGTCAGTGAATGGAGTTCTTCTCATTTGTGATCCGTGCTGGGCATTAAACCCAGGACATAACTGTGAGAGGCACGTGTGTTACTGCTGTGCTGCCAGCACCCATGGTGGTATTTATGAATATTCTAAATATTTGTCACGGTAGATCTAAGTGCTACTTATAAAATTACATAATGTAAATAGAACATTTGTTTTTATAACATGATTGATGTGTCTCCTGGAAGATGGATAAATTTTCAATATAGTTTTTATTACCTTTGTGATGTCTGAAGCGTCCTCACAGATGCTAATCTCTGGAAGGCGTTTTGGTTGAAGCCGATGGTAGAGACCATAAAGTAACAGCCGAAGACCATAGTGGACATCAGAGTGTGGCGCTCAAAAGGGCTCGTGTCGAGGCTGAAGCAAAGTAAATATGTTTTGTGCCACATGTTTCATTTACGCCTATGAAATGTATTTGTGCCAGTATACTGTATGATCCCCTTCCTTCTATTTATTTATTTATTTTTTGCCCATTATCAATGTGAAGGATCATTTTGCACAGCACATGGTGTCCCTCACTCCTCGTTACTAATATTGAAAACTTCACCCTCTAAAAAGTGATGTCTACAGAATGGTGGGTAATGTGCTCTATACACCAGTAATTACCAGAATGAAGAAAGAAAAAAAAAGTTACACACCCTTATAAGAAAAGAGTGAGAAGCCAGTTCTTTGGAGATTTGGGTGGCCTTTGGGGGGCCTTTATAACTGACCAAAATTCGCCAAATACAACAATAAGTTTTCTACATTCACTGTTATATTCCTTCTCCTGTACTAGTTAATTGAAAACCCGATGTATTATTGTCCAGACAGGCAAAGGTTATATTTACAATTAAGAACAAGAACAACATGAAAATGAAAACACAGGAAACAAATAAAAACACTCCTTCCTAATATGTGGTAAAACCTCCTAAACACCGGAGGAACCATCTTACCTACTCATGGAAGATATAATCCATCATCGTGCAGTCGGAGGACCACAGGATCAGTTGGGGAAAGGACAGGGGTGGCCAACCCAGAGACAGGAGAGCGAGTAAGGAGAGCTTGGGCGAGGAAGGTAACTACTCCCACAATGTAACACCCGGTTTACATGAGCAAAATCAAAAGTGTAGGAATTGAAGAAACATGATGAGAATATTAATGTAATATAACTAGCAACATTATAAACACATGTTAACTTAAAATTTAGTCAAAAGTTATAAAGGAAATACAAATATCACTACTTGGCAACTCTCCAGGAACGCTCCCAGGTTGACACGCCACCTGAACATGACCTTAATAACAACTAGATTTAATTTGAGGTTTGATCTCAACCTGACATGGTCAGACAAACCTAGTACGCCTGATTAAGGCCTCTTTCACATGATCATTATTTTTGTCACGAGACAGAATGTACTTGCATCTAGTGAACAAAAAGTCAAGTTTTCATATGGACGTTTTCCTGCCATGCCTCAGTTGAGCTCCATCTGTTCAAGACGGAGAATCCCACAACACAAAGATAGTGAAGGAAATAGGTTAAGTGAGACCGTAATGACTAGTAACGATGTTAGTAAACAAACAGATATTTGCCAGAGTATTAAAGAAATGTATGGAAGAGCATAGTAAGCCCTTAACAAACTTGTTTAACATGCATTAAAAACGAATGTAGTACCAGAATCCTGGAGGATACCGAATGAAATACCGATTTTCAAGAAGGGAGATAGATCACTATCCTCTAACTACCGTCCAGTCAGTTTAACATCAGGTGTAGGCACATGACTGGAAGCAATAATTTCAAACTCTATTCAAAATCACCTGGAGAAACACAAATTGATCAACGATTCCCAACATGGCTTCACAAATGGGCGTTCATGTCTGACAAATCTATTAACATTCTTTCCAACTGTTTTCGAATCAGTGGACGACGGGCATGGTTACGATGTGGGTTACCTCGAATTTAGCAAAGTCTTTGACAGGGTACCCCATGAAAGACTAATACGTAAAATGGAGGCCCATGGCATAGATATAGGCGTAGAGAGCAACTTAAGTAAATTTGCTAATGACACTAAAATAGGGCGTGTAATTAAATAAGACGAGGACTCCGCAAAACCACAGGAAGATCTAAAAAAAAATGCAGGGTATGAAAAATGGCAGATGAAATTTAATGTAGACAAATGTAAAGTACTTAGTCTTGGAGATGTAAACAGAGAAAGCAGACATCAGATGAACAACGTTGATGTAGAGAAATCCGACTGTGAGAAAGATTTTGGTGTAAAGTTAGGTAGGAATTTTAAACCAAGACAACAAATGCACGTTTGCTTGAAACGTGGCTAACAAAGTACTTGGGTTCATACAAAGCAGAGATAAGTCGTTTATTGTAAGTCGTTTTCGATGCACGGATTACCTAACGTGTTAGCTACTCTGTATGCACAGACGCTGCTTTTGACTTGTGCGCATGACACACTCAGAGGGAAAAGCTAACACCTCGATCAGGCGTCCTTGCACAGCGCCCAAGCGGCCCAAATGGCTAAAAACCAATCAGAGTTCTCTCATTGAAAATACGAGGATCATGGCCGTTTATGGAGAATGTTTTGATTAATATTGAAGAGTTGAGGGCATCTAAGGCAATAAAAAACTGTGATATAAAAATAAAAATAATTCTATATACAGTAGTATATTGGATTACCTAAAACAAAGCGCATGGCGTGAAAAAATGAAAAGAATTGCGCCTAGTTGAACACCTGTGAAGCAAAGAAATATGTGTTTATAATATGCATAGACTACACTTATAATATATAAATATAATATAGTAAGAACATAAAATATATACTCTGCAGGTAATGCTTATTGAAATAGATAATTACATAAAAATAAGTGTCAGGAAAGATTTTTTTTTTTTTTTTATTGGGCAACCCCCTACATCCTTGTGTAAGGTGAAGCGCAGAAGCGTTTACAGCGCCCAACAGGGAAGCATGCTGAGTTCATGCTTGCCTTTATGTCTCACGATTTAAGGGCGTAGAAGCCTGAAGAGTCAGTGGTTTATGTCATCCAGTTATTGGAAGCTCCAACAGCTTGTCCCTGAATACGAATTCGCAACTTTCGACTTACAGCAGGTACCTACTTTACTGCTAGGTGAACAGGGACTAATGGGGGCTAGGAAGTAAGTCCAAATGACTTCCACCGGCCCGGGAATCGAACCCGTGACATCTCGCTTGCGAGGCAAGAAAGGTACCGCTTCTACCATAAGTCCCCCTCAGGAAAGAGTGAATTGGCAACTCAACTACAACCACAGCTGCCACAAGATTTTCACACAAACTTTCTTCATTATTTAAGTCAATATACGATCATTTGGAAACCTCTCAGTATCTTAAATAATAATTAATAGTTTAATATTATAAAACTGCTACCTTTGGTTTAATTGTTTATCAGTTAACCACATCCATAATGTGAACTGCCTATGTATTGCACCTGTATTTGGAAGTATTTTTAATGTCAAAGTAAACGCATATTTATGTGAGAGAGAGAGAGAGAGAGAGAGAGAGAGAGAGAGAGAGAGAGAGCAACCGATAAAATATATATCGTATTATTAAGGACATCAGATATCAACATCTTAATGAATATCAAAATATAGCTGTTAAACTCTAGTCCAGGGAAATTAGACAATTTTTATGCCAAATGTTGAACTTTTCATAATGAAATGATCCTTGGTAGAATTATTGGGAATACGTTCGTAAACAACGTACTGAACAGCCTGACCGATCTGAGGTAAGCTTGTGCCGCCATCTTGAAAAAATGGCAGCCATTCGCGGTTTTTCATGTTTTACTCATTAACCGTTGATTTTAAGGAGATGACACTTAATAACAAAATAAAAGAGCGTAAAATTCTGCACATTTGGTATCTTCAGCATTTGTGTAGGACTAATACATTTTGATATAAAAAACATTTTGTTTCCACATCTAATTTTGACACTTTAATGTTCCAGTGGTAAAAAACAACAAGAATATAATGTCTGTTTTGCTTTTTTTATTTTTTCAGGGACTAATAAGGAATGAACATTTGATACTGACCTTAATTATCACAACGGCACTGAATTTGACTCCCAAACTTCATGTGTAACTACAAATACTGAACAAGTTACAAAGAAAATGAAACTGTCATAAAAACACTAATCCTGGAACAGGTCTACAAGGGATACCACATTAAAAAAAGACGCTCCACGTACTGGACCTCATGGCTGGTGTGGAAAACGGTACCAGATGATGTAAAAATAGCGAAGGGTGTGGCCAGTAGTGAAGATTGTTTTTTTCGGAAAGTATTAATCGTACACAAAAGATGAATATACCAAAATGTGCACAATTTTATGCTCCCAAAAATCAACAGTTAATGAATAAAACATCAACAACAGCGAACGGCCGCCATTTTTTCAAGACGACGACAAAAACTCACCTCAGATCGGTCAGGATATTTGGTATGTTGTTTAAAAACGTATTCTCACTCTTACTACCAAGTATTATTTCATTATGAATTAGTTCAACCTTTTCCTAATTTCCCCCGACTACTCTAACACTGCTGTAGTTAACAATCTCACCACCATCCTGTCACTTGCCAAGCCTCACTGTTGCCGAGTGTACCTCCTTAAGATGGAAAACTTCTTTCTAGTAGGTGGCTTAAGTCATACATGTTATATGGGCAATGTAGCATATTATGAATGAGTGTTAATATATTACCAGTGTAGCTGTCACCGTTATATCCCGTACGTCCCTGTGAAAGGTTCCGCTGAACTCCATTCATTTCTAAGGCCTAAAACCTATTTAGGGGTACACTTCTGGTGCCAGCCTGTAAGAGGCTTACACAAATAGGACCCGTATGTGTCTGAAATACGAAATTGTTAAGGTTAGATGATAGGCCTATGACAAGTATGTAAGCTCACTTGAAAAATTGGATGCGTCCACCTCGGTCTGCAATGGCCCACACTTTGTCAACGCCGCCCAGGCCAATACAACAGAGGATCACCACCACCAGCACCCCGCCAAACATGAGCAACGTTTGCAACACGTCTGTGTACACCACAGCCTTTACACCACCCTGAGGGAAAAAGTTATAATACTAACAGTGTTTACCACCTCTTCCTACCAACCTTACCAAATGAACATGGCTTCCTTCAATGATCATTGCGACGGCCTTCAGACCCAGGAGTTCAGAAAATATTTTCACTGTATACCAGTGTATAAATATGTAGCACTATTTCTAAAAAAATTCCCAAGAGCTAATGTGGTTTAAATATCCTCCCATAAAAGACAGATATCTATATGATCACTTTGTCATTGTTAACACAGTTTCTTATAAACACCCAAGAACCAGCACACCTGCAGCTACACTGACGTCCATGCTCGAGTTACGACTGTGATGTGATCAGTGGTAAAAAAGTAGCCAAGTTACTAAAGAATTTTTTTAAGGATTGTTTGCACAAAACAAATAGGTGATAATACTCCAGAATATTTCATCCTGCTCAACCTACAAGTTTACGTAAAAAAGTGTAATATTATACAAAAGTCAATGATTACCATTTGTTTACGGTATATATTGAGGGAGATTTTCCCTTGCAAGGAACTTTGAAGGTACCTTGACTGATTCTTTGTACAATACATAGAAAAAATATGCATTAAGCATAATATTAGATACTACTGAACTGTGAGAACATAATTCTGTCTGTCATGGCCATTTTCAACGCTCTACCACACTCTCGTCCTTAGATAATGTCTGATGTCTCATTTTTTCAGCTTTGATCTTTTTGGACTCATTATATAAGATTTTGGGTGAAATCTACAGAAATAATCACACACATACATACTTAAACAACTCTCACTACATGCACGCATAGATCAATACAATCGGCTAAGTACCAAGCTCCATAACTGAGGAATATGCAGTGTATTGAAACTTGTCTGCAAATATTAAAGATTCTCGTTAATTTCTGCTCTACTGGAAGCAACTCATGTGTGCAGTTTTATTTTTGTTTCATGAAGGTATTGTGAAAAAAAGAACGAAACACGTAGTGATAAATTGAATTGTGATAAATCGAAACTGCAATAAACAAGTTATACCTCTATTGCTCCACCTTGACACTCCTAAATTGATCCTTTGAATAGTAAACATATTGATTCATTTCCACAATGAGGCTAAAAGAGAAGCCATGAGGATATTTCTGGTAAAATGTTCCCATAAAAGCTTTTTGATATTAAGAGCATGATAAATATGCTATGAATATTTTGTACTATAAAAGGTTTATATAGTATAATCTCGAGATTCATTTATTAACTATATATATAAAAATTATTACTACAGGTCTCTGTATTTGGTGCACACCATACTTACAATTGTGATGTAGAAGGTACATATTGTCCCCATGATAAGTGTGGATGCCCAGGTAGCGAGGCCCGTGACTGTATACAGAGCTAATGTTGGAGCATAGAGGCAGATGCCCATGTAAATGAAAGCAGAGAGAAGACTACACAGAGTTGACAGCGTCCTTAGCAGTCGTGACTCAAACCTCAGCTCTATATACTGTAAGAAACATATAGTGTCAGTAGTCTATTTGTGCCCTCACAGGCTCCAAGCTGAATGCAAGCAAGCAAGCACCTTCCTCCTTCCCTCTCTAATCCCCACAAGGATTTTTATTTGATCTTTAGAGCAGCCACTTCTGTATTCATGTTATTATTATTATTATTGTTTTTATTATTATTATTATTATTATTATTATTATTATTATTATTATTATTATTATTATTATTATTATTATTAATATTATTATTATTATTATCATTATTATTAGTATTGTAATTGTTGCAAGTGGTATTTTAAATTATGGGTACAAGGAAGCCGTATGCAGAGAGTCAGCTCATATATTGTGGGACTTATACTCTATTTTTCATCCATGTAATTTGTACACTTGGGGTGGATAAGCTGATAATGTACATTAAGAGAAAATTACTCTACTCGAATCGTTCAGAAAATGACACACAAACATTTCTCAGAATGTATATAAACATTTCCCTGAGTCGACGCCCTCCTATTTTACCACATTTTGTCTAAATATACTTCAAAGAATGTTTATTCCACTACTGCAGAAATCTTTGATGAACGCTACAGAATTATTTCAGTTTTTTTCTGTATTCATCAACTAAAATGAGCGCGTATAAAAAGTCCAACAAAATATAATCTCCCCAGCAGTTTTGTAACAACAGTGTTGAGGGTAAGTTAGTTCTGAGGTCTTTTTTTTTACGGGAATTAGCCCACCTGGGCACAGGTCGAATAAATAAGAGTAAAAATAAATAAAAAATAAAAAATAACAATATTATATTATTCTACACCACGAAGGGAGTCTTCGTGGTGTAGACAGATTATATGAGTATGGGAACACAGAAGAAGGCAGAGCATTCCACAGTTTGGATGTGTGAGGAAAGAAGGAGGTACTATAACGGGTTAATCTCATGTGACCGACATCCACAGGGAATCGGTTGGCACCGCGGGCAAGACGTGTGTTAGGAGCTCACGGCCTTGCCGGCGGTAGACAGGATGTCAAATCCACCGAACAGTGCCCGTTAAAGAACCTGTAAAAGAGAGCGAGTGAAGCAACATTGTGGCGAAGAGAAAGGGAAAAGAGATTATCAACTATAAGAGGAGAGTTAATAAGACGAAATGCCTTTGATTCCACCCTATCTAACAGTTGGACAGAAAAAGAGCCACCCCAGATATGAGAGCAGTACTCCAAATTAGGACGAATGAATCCCTTATATACTTGAAGCAATTGCTCAGGAATGAAGTAACTACGGCATCTGTACAGCATTCCCAGCTTTCGGGAGGCGGCTTTAGCAGTGCTGAGGATGTGTGGCTTCCATGACATACTAGAGGAAATGGCGAGGCCTAGCGTATCCTGAATGTCAAAAATTGTGATAGGCAGAGGCGGGAAAAGAATACTGGGTGTCCACATAGCACAATAACAGTTCTCTCACCGTCAATAACGTCTAGACCTACCAGACGTTAAAGCCCCTAAAGAGATGGAAAGGCAGAGAAACAAAAAAGCTATCACACAGGAATCCCACCATGAACACCGCCATCTCCTGGTTCACACTCAGACACATTTCTTTAATACCAGGCAAATTAATTTGGGTATTATTCTCATGTTTGAGCTTAAGTCAACCAGTTAGGTACATTATAACATCTTCAGTTATTAGGAATATTTATTGAATGAACATTTAAGAACCACTAAACTACACCACGTGTCGTTCTGTAGCGCTAATAAGGTAAAATTCTTGGGGACTGTCCCCAGTGCCACCCCCCCCCCCCATCAGCCACATATATTTTCATATTTGTTTGATGTCAGCTGCCACAGATTTTTTTTTTTTTTAAGATAAAGATCCAAAATTTGATCCGCTCATGTATACAGTAGAATTGGGGGCTGGTGGGCCAGCCTCTGTCGGCCCACCATCTTTGATGATGCGTTTGTGTGTATGTTTCTTCCTCATCCCTTTTAACACAACAGTTAAAATTTGGTATGTTTATGTAAGTGACGGTGTAATCTGGGGTCAGCCCTATTGGTATTTGGTATGTTTATGTAAACTTTACCTTGTTAAAATTAAACCTGGGCAACACAGCTGTAATATGTAAACAAATTAAGAATATTTGTTTGGGTGACCCATATACTGACCTCGTTAATAGAGACGATTCTCAGGTTGTACAAAATCGGGATTATGACTATGCTGACGAAGAAACAGCCCGGAATAGCGCCCAGCAGAATCATGGCGATCTGAGGACCAAACAAGTATATCTCCGTGGGGTTACCTGGAAAAATTTGGGAGTTCAATACTGTGGGTGTTACATCTTGTAGGTGTTAACTGGTGTGGGTGTTACATCTTGTAGGTGTTAATTGGTGTAGGTGTTACATCTTGTGGGTGTTAACTGGTGAGAGTGTTACATCTTGCGGGTGTTAACTGGTGTGGGTGTTACATCTTGTGGGTGTTAACTGGTGAGGGTGTTACATCTTGTAGGTGTTAACTGGTGAGGGTGTTACATCTTGTAGGTGTTAACTGGTGTGGGTGTTACATCTTGTGGGTGTTAACTGGTGAGAATGTTACATCTTGCCGGTGTTAACTGGTGTGGGTGTTACATCTTGTAGGTGTTAACTGGTGAGGGTGTTACATCTTGTAGGTGTTAACTGGTGAGGCTGTTACATCTTGTGGGTGTTACTGGTGTGGGTATTACATCTTGTAGGTGTTAACTGGTGTGGGTGTTACATCTTGTGGGTTTTAACTGGTGTGGGTGTTACATCTTATGGGTGTTAACTGGTGTGGGTGTTACATCTTGTGGGTGTTAACTGGTGTGGGTGTTACATCTTGTGGGTGTTAACTGGTGTGGGTGTTACATCTTGTAGGTGTTAACTGGTGTAAGTGTTAATGGTAGTGCTACCTCCCTATTAATGTTAATGGTAGTGCTACCTTCCTATTAATGTTAATGGTAGTGCTACCTTCCTATTAATGTTAATGGTAGTGATACCTTCCTATTAATGTTAATGGTAGTGCTACCTTCCTATTAATGTTAGTGCTACCTTCCTATTAATGTTAATGGTAGTGCTACCATCCTATTAATGTTAATGGTAGTGATACCTTCATCTTAATGTTAATGGTAGTGCTACCTTCCTATTAATGTTAATGGTAGTGCTACCTTCCTATTAATGTTAATGGTAGTGCTACCTTACTATTAATGTTAGTGCAACCTTCCTATTAATGTTAATGGTAGTGCTACCTTCCTATTAATGTTAGTGCTACCTTCCTATTAATGTTAGTGCTACCTTCCTATTAATGTTAATGGTAGTGCTACCTTCCTCTTAATGTTAATGGTAGTGCTACCTTCTTATTAGTGTTAATGGTAGTGCTACCTTCCTATTAATGTTAGTGCTACCTTCCTATTAATGTTAGTGCTACCTTCCTATTAATGTTAATGGTAGTGCCACCGTCTTATTAATGATAATGGTAGTGCTACCTTCCTATTAATGTTAATGGTAGTGCTACCTTCCTAATAATGTTAATAGTAGTGCTACCTTACTATTAATGTTAGTGCTACCTTCCTATTAATGTTAATGGTAGTGCTACCTTCCTATTAATGTTAGTGCTACCTTCCTATTAATGTTAGTGCTACCTTCCTATTAATGTTAATGGTGGTGCTACCTTCCTATTAATGTTAATGGTAGTGCTACCTTCTTATTAGTGTTAATGGTAGTGCTACTTTCCTATTAATGTGAATGGTAGTGCTACCTTCCTCTTAATGTTAATGGTAGTGCTACCTCCCTATTAATGTTAATGCTAGTGCTACCTTCCTATTAATGTTAATGGTAGTGCTACCTCCCTATTAATGTTAATGGTAGTGCTACCTTCCTATTAATGTTAATGGTAGTGCTACCTTCCTATTAAAGTTAATGGTAGTGCTACCTTCCTATTAATGTTAATGGTAGTGCTACCTTCCTATTAATGTTAATGGTAGTGCTACCTTCCTATTAATGTTAATGGTAGTGCTACCTTCCTATTAATGTTAGTGCTACCTTCCTATTAATGTTAATGGTAGTGCTACCTTCCTATTAATGTTAATGGTAGTGCTACCTCCCTATTAATGTTAATGCTAGTGCTACCTTCCTATTAATGTTAATGGTAGTGCTACCTCCCTATTAATGTTAATGGTAGTGCTGCCTTCCTATTAATGTTAATGGTAGTGCTACCTTCCTATTAATGTTAATGTTAGTGCTACCTTCCTATTAATGTTAATGGTAGTGCTACCTTCCTATTAATGTTAATGGTAGTGCTACCTTCCTATTAATGGTACATAGTGCAGGAGAGTGTGTGGACGCTCCTAGACATGTTGCGCCATATTTACATCAGCCTTTCTTACGTTCAGGCTCGTGCTGTGTCATAACCTATGTTTCTTTGTTGCTGCCGTATGATTGTGTACAGTGACGGTCGAAAATAACAACTCGCCCCCTGACCGGATCTGCTCTGCATGGTAAGTCACGTGGGGTGGAGACGGGAAGCGGTTGACTTGGGGAGAGCCATTTCTGGAGGGATAGGGGTGTGGGAGGGTGGTATTAATGAAAGAAGGAATGGCGTAGTTCCGCGCTGTTTCGTGACAGCCATGCGTTTTTCTCTGGGAACAATGATTGAGCGGGTAATGCGCCAGACTTGAACGCTGCAAACGTATGGGATCCATTCTGAACCCTCAGCCACCCGATCCTGCCAGCGGACCTTCGAGCAGCTCATAGTAACGTTCCTTACAGTCGTCAAGTGTTCCCCCATCGTAATCTTCGTACTGTACTTCCTGTTCCTTACACTGTCCTAGAATCTGATATATGCCACACTCACTCCATGACCAACACCTGGGTTCAGTGTTTTATCTGCTTCTTTTGCCATATTTTCTAGGGATAGTCGCCTGTTACGTATTGCACAACTCTTAACTTAGCTATGCGGACTCGGGGTCTCCGCTGTCTTCATTCTAAGTCATTCTTTATTTTCGTTCACAATATCCACATAAACCCTCTGTTCCTGTTGTCTTTGTATGGTATCCCAAGTCTCCTCCAAATTAATTATTTTTCTCTTAGTTTTTCTTATTTCAAGAAGCTCCTCAGCCACACCCTGGATAACTCCTATACACCTCTTCATCTCTCCTCTATCCTCCTCCCTGTGTCTTCCCCGCTCATTGATTCCAGAACAGCAAAGCGATTATGGCAGTCAAGCTCCTCCTTAACTTGGGGGTCTAGCAGTTTTGTCCTGTCATACTTGAGTAACTCTTTCCTATCTCCTTTGCTTTTAATTTTAGCTTGATAGTTGCAACGACCAAATGATGATGACTCCTCACATCTGCACCTTTAAAAGTTCATACATCCTCTAATGATTACACCTCTGTTTACAAATCAAAATGTGATCAATCTGATAGCGATGTTTTCCCTCTGGTGATGTCCATGTACACTTATGAATATCTTTATAATTAGAGCGTTCCACCATTAACCAAGTTATTAGCCCACAAACACTAACCAAACGTGCACCATTCTCGTTATCTCACCAACCCATGCTGCTTCATCCCACCAACCCATGCTGCTTCATAACATGCTCCACCCTATGATTATTATTAAAAGCACCTAGCACTATTTTCACATCTCGATCAGGTATACATGGACTATCCAAGACCTCTTGTAGTTCGTCATAAAATGCATTATTCGACTCATCTAGTACATTGACTTAATTTTTCTGAAAGATGCCATACTTTTTGCATCTCTGTCGGTTTCAACATTGTTTGTGGCGCCACCTCTTAGTGATAAAAGTAAATATTCATTACATATTTAAACATTTCACTTGTATTTAATTTACAATAACATAACGGTAGATGTTGGTTTCGTTGGTGTAAGGGGAAAATGGTGTGCGGCATGAATCAGGTTTGTGTAAATGTGGTGACTAGGCAGGTGAGGCAGGTGAGGCAGGAGAGGCAGGTGAGGCAGGAGAGGCAGGAGAGGCAGGTGAGGCAGCACAAAAGGCTTACCCTGAAGCTGGGGACAGGGACTAACACATTAATGATTTAAGGACCAGGTTCAGTTTTGGCTTCCAAGCAATAGCTGGCATTATTTATTGACTGACCTAATATAGATATTGCAGATATCCAGCCGCCAAGGAGGGAGAGTGCTACAGGCGCCGCCGGCATGTTCCTGCCCCCCATCAGATATTCCTGCGTGGACACTTTGTTACGGTTCCTAATGGCGCTCATCACCCCAATGCTGATGGACGCCACCAACATGAGGATGAAGAGCGTGTAGTCCACTGCTGTGAACTTTATCTCTGTCTCCTCCCCAGCCGTCGTCACTGGCTCCTCCGTCGGGTCCATCACCTGCAGAAACTTAATGTAAGTCGTACAAATGGCATGTCATTAAGTGTTTTGATTTAAATAGTATAAACAGTTACATATATGACAGAGTACTGCCCCCCATTAATTCAAGAAATTATAATTGTGTTGAACTTAATAATCAATAGAAATTGGGTGGTGTAGCTATCCTTGAGGGCATTGAGTGTTGTTCCACCTCTTACTCCTATTTCTTTGTTATCTAGTATAAAAACACGTCATTACAATCAACATCACTTCATAAAGTTTCTTGAGCTAAATTTTCAGGATGGAAGACCCCTCTGATACCCTTCCCTCAAACGTCACCATTTCGGATCATTACCCCAGAACTAGAGACCATTGTTATGCCATCACTCCTCTTGATCAAGAATTTACCACTAGTCAAATAAGAGATGAGGCTTGATCGTGAAGGCATAAAGAAACAGACCCCTGCCAGCCACTAGTGGTCACAACAACAACCAGGATAAACACTATAATAACTCTGATATTATATCTGCCAGGTTCTTTATAAGCCTCAAATTAACTCATAATGAGGAAGAATCATACACTGCATAATTTCTTATTACAATAAAATTAGGGAACATATTTACAAAGAGAAGTAAATGACCAAACAAAATACAAACAGCCACAGCCTAAACTAACCTAAACCACTTGTCTCCATAGCAACTATACCACACATGGACCACACCCTCTCACCAGCCAGGCTCGTCTGCCCTAGACTTGCTTGGGGGATTGCTGGCCACTTCGCCTTTAGTCTATTTCGGCCGTTCTCCACCCTCCGGCTTAGCTGGTGTACCAGTGACCCACACAGTGCTGATACCACGTCGGCAATTATCAAATTATTTTACCAAACTAATGTATATTTACCCTAACTAATACACAACATAGGCTGACACACTTAACACATACTTATTATAAAGCAATATATAGAACATATTAAACAATTATTACATAAGAACATAAGAATGGAGGAAACTGCAGCAGGCCTATTGACCCATACTGGGCAGTCCCGTTTATACCCAACCCCTATTGCTCATATAACCATCCAACCTATGTTTGAAGCTATCCAGCGTATTCGAGTTGATGATATTTGGTAACTTGTTCCATTCATCCACTACTCTGTTTCCAAACCAGTGTTTACCTACTTCACGCCGAAATCTAAATTTGTTTAATTTAAAACCATTGTTGCGAGTTCGCTCCTGGTTGGATAGTTTGAGTACCTTTGTAATGTCCCCTTTGTTTAACCCTGACTTCCATTTATACACCTCTATCATGTCGACCCTCACTCTACGTCTCTCGAGGGAGTGCAAATTAAGATGCTGTAACCTGTCTCTGTACTCAAGGTTCCTGATGCCCGGGATTAGTAACAAAGTAATATAAAATATAGCCCTACCTACTGAACAAGCAGGGTAAGGTAAGATAACTACCTCTAAATCCAATTTATATTCCGTACCACATACACAATGATCACCCCAGAACTTGAGACCATGATCACCCACAGCTCGCCCTGACACTGCACGTTCTGTCACAAAAGTTAGCATCTCCAGGCGTGTCACCCCTGCGTGACATTCTTCGCCTCATCGTCTAAACGTGAAGAGGCACACTCCTTACGTCCTGTGCTCCATGTTGTTGCTAAACTATTATACTCTTCTTTATTTTGCAGGTCTTAACCTAATGGGAGAAGTTGTTAGTAATAATTAAGGGCTAAAGGTTAATGGTAAAGTAATGTCAAATATACGCCATGCAGATAATACTGCTCTTATCAGATAGTGAAGACAAATTACAAAAACTGGTTAACACATTAGTGGAAAGGGTGAATATATGGTCTGGGAGTTGAAGCTGTAAAGAATAAAGTAATGATTCTTTTCAAATTGGAAATAAATCCCAAAATAAAAATTATGGTAGACAAGAGTGAACTTAACAAGTGGAAAATGTTGTGTGTTTGGAAGTAACTTTAACTGTGATGGTAGATGTACGGAAGAAATAAAAACAAGAATAGGACAAATAAAAACAGCATTTAATATTCTAAAGGACCTAATAAAAAGGGACATTAACTTCAGTTTAAGAAAATGGGCTGCTGAAAGGCTATATAATATATATATGGCAAGGACTGTTGTATGGGTCAGAAGCGTGGACACTTTCAGCAGACATAAGAAAGAGGTTAGAGGCCTTTGGAATGTGGTGTTATAGGCGGATGTTAAGAATAAGCTGTACTGACAGAAAAACAAATGAAGAACGAAGGTTAGCTAAATAATCCAAGAGAAATATTTGAAATGTACAGAATTATGAAATTGAGATATTTTTTTGAATGTATTTATTATTCTTTAAGGGGATTAGCTCACCCAGACACAGGTCACCGACCCAGATCGGGGCCTGGGAGGGGGGGGGGGTGAAACGTGCAAGAAAAACAAGATCAAGAATCAGAAACGAATTATATAAGAACTTAAGAAAATAAGGAGTCTACAATAGGCCGGTTGGCCTGTGCATGGCAGCTCCTGTCGAGAGTTACTACCACTCTCTATCATCCATGAATCTATCAAGCCTTCTTTTGAAACATTCCAGAGTTCCCGCACTTACAACAAAGTTGCTAAGCTTGTTCCACTCGTCCACCACCCTATTTGTGAACCAGTTTCTTCCTATCTCCCTCCTAAACCTAAACTTATCCAACTTGAATCCGTTGCTCCGAGTCCTATACTGCTCGGATATTATAAGAACTTTATCTATATCCCCTTTATTGATTCCTTTCACCCACTTAAATACTTCTATCATATCTCCCCGCACACTTCGTCTTTCTAGGGAATGCAAGTTTAGTTTCTTTAACCTATCTTGATATGGTAGGTTTCTAAGTACCGGAATCATTTTTGTCATTCTTCGCTGCACCGACTCTAGTGAATTGATATCCATTCTATAACAGGGGCACCAGAACTGAACCGCATAATCGAGGTGCGGCCTGACTAGCGCAAGATATAGTTGCAATAAGACCTCTGCACTCTTGTTACTTACACTTCTAGATATAGAACCCAATACTCTGTTTGCCTTATTTCGAACATTGACGCACTGTTTTCTAGGCCGTAGGTTCGGGCTTACACGTACCCCTAGGTCTCTTTTTCAAGTCGACTTCTCTAGGTTGATGTTGTTAATGCTGTATACATTATAAGTATTTGTTCTTCCAATATTAAGAACGCTGCACTTGCTGGTGTTGAATTTCATTTGCCATTTTTTAGACCACCCTTGCAGTTCATTTAGATCCTCCTGTAATGCATTTGCATCCTGCCCTGAATTAATTTACCGCCCTATTTTGGTGTCATCCGCAAACTTGCTTATGTCACTGCTGATCCCAGTATCTAGATCGTGTATGTAGATTATGAACAAGAGTGTGCCTAGTACTAACCCCTGGGGAACCCCACTGGTTACACGGCCCCACTCAGATTTAACACCATCTACGCTGACCCTCTGCGTTCTATCGGTGAGCCATGATTTTATCCAATTTAAAACTTTCCCTTCGATACCATGAGCCTTAATTTTTCTCAGAAGCCTCTGATGCGGTACTCTGTCAAATGCTTTGCTAAAGTCAAAGTAAAGAACATCGTAATTTTCGTCATTATCTACTACCTCGAAGACTATCCTAAAAAACGTTAGCAGATTTGTTAGACAAGATTTTCCCTTTGTAAACCCATGTTGAGAGTCGTAGATTAATTTGCTTTTCTCTAGATGCGATCGGATGCTATCTGCTATAATTGATTCAAGAAATTTCCCCACTACTGACGTCAAACTGATCGGCCGGTAATTTGACGCTGATGCTCTGTCTCCCTTTTTGAATATGGGTACTACATTTGCCTGTTTCCACAGTCTGGCACAACTCCAGTGTCTAATGATTTTGTAAATAAGTTTACGAGGGGTCCGCTAATCTGTTCCCTACACTCTTTCAAGACTCGAGGGAAAATTTCATCCGGTCCTGGGGATTTTGTTTTCTTCAGTTTATTTATCTTCTTTAGAACATCCTCTTTTCTGATAGTGATATTCTTTAATTTTCTTCTTCCTTTCCCTTAAATATCAGTTCCACCCCCATGGAATTTCATCGCAAATTTCTTCTGTGAAAACTGATAAGAAGTAGCTGTTCAATGCTTTGCTTATTTCCGCACTGCCATTTATCACTTCTCTCCTCCCTGACTTTAAAGGCCCAACTTTGTCCTTGACCTTTGTCCTATATGCCTGGAGAAATCCTTTGGGATTCGCCTTGGATTCTCTTGCTATTTCGATTTCATAGTCTTTCTTTGCTTTCCTTACATTTTTCTTAACATTCCTAGATAGTTCATTATACCTATTTCTGAGCTGCTCCTCCCCTCACTTTAATTTCTTATATATTCCTTTCTTTATTCCTATGTCATGTTTAAGTTTTCTGGTCATCCACCTTGGCTTATTCTTATTTGACCTATGTTGTATTGTCAAAGTAAGAGAAACAATTGAGACCCTGCAATTATGTGTAAATGAGGCAGAAAGTTAGTCAGATCATGGTCATATAATGAGGGATAATAACAGAAATATTAATGGATAAAGTTGAGGGTAGGAGGCCAGGGGAAGGCAGAGACTGAGATGGACGAATAACATTATAAACTGGCTCCCCAGAGAGATACAAAACCTTAGAGCAGGCATGGGCAACCTTTCATTACTTACGGGCCACAAATACGGTTTAGGCATTATTCTGCTGGCCAACCCACCAACATTTATATCCTACCTAACCCAAAAGTAATGTTAATATT
>NW_024742654.1:0-16115 GCF_018991925.1 Homarus americanus
CTGTCAGTCTAACGTCTCTTATCTATCGTCTCTATTTCCTAAATCATTACCATTTTTACCCTCTATTTCGTATCTTAGTCGATGGAACGATGGTAAATATTATGTCACAGGCTGAGGGTCGTTGTTTACTGAAAATATTCACTGTGGTAACGACGCTATTGAACTCATAGTCATTAAAAAGTACAGACATAAGAATTTTGTTTTTGTTTATACAGTCTTAGTCCTACACAGGGAGTTCTATCTCTTATAAATTGTAACTCTTGATGGACTAGTGGTATTATTAACTTTGCTAGACTATTAAAGACCTAAGTTGTTGAAGAGCAGTAATAACATCATAACCTCAACCTCAACTTGAATTCCCAAACCTATTTAAAACATTGTAATAATTTAAATGTATATCTGATTTTTTTATATAATTCGAAAAGATTAGTACGTAGAATATATCAATATATAAACCTAATACAAAGTGTACGTAAGTAGCATCGGTACTCACCTAACCTAAGGTAACTTAGCCCAAAGACTATAAAAGAGGAGGTCATCCCACATTTGACCCAAAATATGACCCAGGTTGCGCAAGACGTCACTGGGTTGAGAGGTCGAGACACTACCTCTCAGTTGGCTGCAGCCACAACTGTGAAAACTGGTGTCCTCAGTCACATAATGCCCGCTAACTGTGTTGTGTTTGGGTGTAATTCTTGGTTCAAACAAGAGGGGAATATACACTTCCATACACGTCCTAAAGATGAAGAACTAAGATACAGTGGGTTAACCTCTTCAAGAGAAAAGACAACATTAATACTGCTAATGGTCAGATATGCTCGGTGGGCATTGAACAGCTGCCAGAGGCTGACAGAAACTGCAGTCCATTGTAAAAGTAGTATGATAAATATTGAATATGAATTTTATCTATTTTTCATAACATTTACCATAAATTTAACGTTAGAGATTCCGTAAATAACGTCAAAAGCAAATAAATCTCTTTTCTATAGACCTTGGGTGGCCCTAGTGCCAGCCATCCTCGTACACGAGGGGCATCCATTATTGTTACGTCATTAAATATGTTATAAGTATATACTACAATAAGTATATAATATAAAAGACAAAGAACATCGTAATATATATATTTAGTTTCAGGGTTTATTAAGTTATTTATTACTTGTACTTATTACTGGTATTTGTTTTCCTCTCATCTGTATAGTTTAAGTCTTTACTATTGTTTAGAATATATCATATCATATCACCCATGATGATTATCTTGTAATCAAAACGAAAATAATATTAATATCACTTAGATAATATTTGTTAAGGTTAGGTTAAGTTAGTTTAAGTTTTCTATTAAACAATTTATTAATACCTAATATGATGAAGTACATGATCGCCGATGGCCAGTTAGAAGCTTAAAATAATACATAGAAGTTATCGATATTAGGCAATTATCCCTATTTAGTTTAATGGTCAGGATTATATGGTCTACGATTAAGCTTTTACAAATCATCAGTCGTTTTAGTCAAATTGAGATAACTTTTTGGTTTTATTATTACAACTTAATTAAGATTAATTCGTAAAGGGTAAAATTTAGTGTTCCATTTAAAACGTCGTTTACTGTCATATGATGGTTAAATTATACTGTAAGTAGGTTAGGTTAGGTTAGATTTTATATGAAGGTATTTATTTATATGTATATTTATGATCTACAGGATCGTTTATTGCCAGTGAAAACTTTCCAGAAAAGAGAAATACATCGAAGTTATCACTAATGACCAATTATCCCTATTGAGTGTAACATACAGTATATATTAGGAGGAGTTCCGCTTTTATGTATTTGTTTTCGTATTATTTAAGCCATTTCTTTGTTAAAGTTTAGCTTACAATATATAAATATTATAAAAAAAAACATTGAAATACTCACAAGTCACTTTGTAACATATAATTAAGTCGAGATGATAATAACAATACGACGTGCTGGTCAAGCTCCGAAAGAGTTGTCCGGGGGTCTAGCTAACCTCTGGTCGGGGCTTGACCGGCACGAAAAAAAAAAAAAAAATTGTTTACTAAACATGATTTTGGCAACCTGTGGTGTAATTGTCAGGATGCTCGACTTGCAAGCGAGTGGCCCCGTGTTTGATTCCCGGACAGAGTAAAACTATGAGCATTATTTTTTTTACGCCCTTTGCCTTCTATTTACCAGTAAATGGGAACCTGGATGTTAAACGATTTGCGGAACTTATTCTGGAATAATGGTTAGCCAGTGCAGTTGGCGAGTTGTCCGGTCTTCTCGGACTATTTCTTGAAACTGGGTCATACAACTCGTTAACTTAGGGTGTGGTTGTGGTGTTGGCGACAGATTCTAACACCTTAAACAAATTCACGCCTAGGTGGCCCTAGGGCCGGCCATCCTCGTACAAGAAGGGCAACCATTATTGTTACGTGTATAATATTACCATCACTACCACAACCAGCATTATCACTACTATTGTCACCTTCTCAACTATCATCATTCCTTCCCTCTTCCTCCTCTTGCCTCCGTATTTTAATAATTATCGTCTCTATTATTATTATTATTATTATTATTATTATTATTATTATTATTATTATTAATATTATTATTATTATCATTATTATTAACAATACAACATGTGGCTGGAACAACAGTAGAAATTAGAAATAAGATAAAAAAGTTGTATTAAATTAACAATTAAAACACAAACAACAACCACAGGTACAAGTCGATCAGTTTTTTTATCATGAGAGAGAGAGAGAGAGAGAGAGAGAGAGAGTCCCTGACTCACTGTTAAGTTATGACATAAAGTTGTTGGTAAATAATGGTATGGAAATTGTGTTGATTCTCTCTCTCTTTCTCTCTCTTTCTCTCTCTCTCTCTCTCTCTCTTTCTCTCTCTCTCTCTCTCTCTATCACACACACACACACCACTAACAAACAATACATCACAAACAAACAAGTAACAACACAACACAAACACAAATGACAACGCAAAAAACATCATTCCAAAAAACAAACAAACAAACAATAAAACAAACAGACAAACAAAACAAACAGACAAACGAAACAAACACACAAACATACATTCAAACAATAAAACAAACAAACAAACATACATACAAACAAACAAACAAACAATCAAACAATCAAACAAAACAAACTAACAAGCAATAAAACACACAAATAAACAATCAAACAAACAATAAAACAAACCGACAAACAATAAAGCAAACACACAAGCAATAAATCAAACAAACATACATACAAACAGTCAAACAAACCTAAAAAGTAGAAAAAAAAAACAGACCCTCTTCAACAAACCACCACCACCCAGGACTTCACTAACCTACCACCTCCACCACCACCTCCTACAACACTTTTTTTTTTTATTGGGCACCCCCTACATCCTTGTGTAAGGTGAAGCGCAGAAGCGTTTACAGCAACCAACAGGGAAGCATGCTAAGTTTATGCTTGCCTTTATGTCTCATGAGTTAAGGGCGTAGAAGCACTATTTACAATCCAAAAACTCCCCAAAGGTCACTCATGCCTCGGTGACCTTTGGGGGTAACACTGCCCACTGGAAGAGAGCTGGCGAGAAAACTGCCCCCACCCAAATGTCACTTGTTGGGTGTTACAAAGCGCCTGCTGGGTGTGCTGGGTGATTTAGGTGAGTCTCCCCCAGCACTCCCCCAACAATCCCCCATCCCCCCTCTCCACCCACAACCCAGGGCCACGGTGTGTAAGGTTAAGGCGTTCGAATTTTAATAGTGTTGATGATGAAATAATACAGAAGAAGAAGAAGAAGAAGAAGAAGGCTAGATTACGTTAGGTTACATTAGGTTAGGTTAGGCTAGATTAGGTAAAGTTAGGGTAGGTCTGGTCAGGTTACATTATGCATGAAGGTATTCATTTATATGTATATTTATGATCTACAGGATCGTTTATGGCCAGTCAAAAGTTTCCAGAAAAGAGAAATACATAGAAGTTATCACTAATGGCCAATTATCCCTATTGAGTGTAACATACAGTATATATTAGGTGGAGTTCCGCTTTTATTTGTTTGTTTTCGTATTATTTAAGTCATTTATTTGTTAACATTTATCTTAGAATAAGTAAATATTATAAAAAAAATAACATTGAAAAACTCACAAGTGACTTTGTAATATATAATTAAGTCGAGATGATAATACCAATACGACGTGCTGGTCAAGCTCCGAAAGAGTTGTCCGGGGGTCTAGCTAACCTCTGGTCGGGGCTTGACCGGCACGAAAAAAAAAAAAAAATTTTTGTTTACTAAACGTGATTTTGGCAACCTGTGGTGTAATAGTCAGCATGCTCGCCTTGCAAGCGAGTGGACCCGTGTTCGATTCCCGGACAGAGTGAAAATATGAGCATTTTTTTTTACGCCATTTGGCTTTCTATTTACCAGTAAATGGGAACCTGGATGTTAATCGATTTGCGGATCTTATTCTGGAATAATGGTTAGCCAGTACAGTTGGCGACTTGTCCGGTCTTCTCGGACTATTCCTTGAAACTGGGTCATACAACTCGTTAGCTTAGGGTGTGGTTGTGGTGTTGGCGACAGATTCTAACACCTTAAACAAATTCACGCCTAGGTGGCCATAGGGCCGGCCATCCTCGTACACGAAGGGCAACCATTATTGTTACGTGTATAATATTACCATCACTACCACAACCAGCATTATCACAACTATTGTCACCTTCTCAACTATCATCATTCCTTCCCTCTTCCTCCTCTTGCCTCCGTATTTTAATAATTATCGTCTCTATTATTATTATAATTATTATTATTATTATTAATATTATTATTATTATCATTATTATTAACAATACAACATGTGGCTGGAACAACAGTAGAAATTAGAAATAAGATAAAAAAGTTGTATTAAATTAACAATTAAAACACAAACAACAACCACAGGTACAAGTCGATCAGTTTTTTTATCATGAGAGAGAGAGAGAGAGAGAGAGAGTTGGTAAATTTATGGTATAGAAATTGTGTTGATTCTCTCTCTCTCTCTCTCTCTCTCTCTCTCTCTCTCTCTCTCTCTCTCTCTCTCTCTCACCAACCACTAACTAACAACACATCACAAACAAACAAGCAACAACACAACATAACCACAAATGACACCACAAAAACATAATATAAAAAAGCAAACAAACAAACAATAATACAAACAATCAAACAATGAAACAAACAAACGAACTATAACACAAACAATAAAACAAACAAATAAACAAACAAACATTAAAACAAACAGACAAACAATAAAACAAACAAACATACATACAAACAATAAAACAAACAAACATACATACAAACAATATAACAAACAAACATACATACAAACAATCAAACAAACAATACAAACTATCAAATGATAAAACAAACAAACGAAGAATAAAACAAACAAACAAACAATAAAACAAACAAACAAACAATAAAAAAAACAGACAAACAATAAAACAAACAAACAAACATACATACAAACAAACATACAAACCTAAAAACATTCAAACAAACAAACAGACCCTCTTCAGTAAACCACCACCATCAAGGACTTCACTAACCTACCACCTCCACCACCACCTCCTACAACACTTTTTTTTTTTTATTGGGCACCCCCCTACATCCTTGTGTAAGGTGAAGCGCAGAAGCGTTTACAGCACCCAACAGGGAAGCATGCTAAGTTCATGCTTGCCTTTATGTCTCATGAGTTAAGGGTGTAGAAGCACTATTTACAATCCAAAAACTCCCCAAAGGTCACTCATGCCTCGGTGACCTTTGGGGGTAACACTGCCCACTGGAAGAGAGCTGGCGAGAAAACTGCCCCCACCCAAAGGTCACTTGTTGGGTGTTACAAAGCGCCTGCTGGGTGTGCTGGGTGATTTAGGTGAGTCTCCCCCAGCACTCCCCCAACAATCCCCCATCCCCCCTCTCCACCCACAACCCAGGGCCACGGTGTGTAAGGTTAAGGCGTTCGAATTTTAATAGTGTTGATGATGAAATAATACAGAAGAAGAAGAAGAAGAAGAAGAAGGCTAGATTACGTTAGGTTACATTAGGTTAGGTTAGGCTAGATTAGGTAAAGTTAGGGTAGGTCTGGTCAGGTTACATTATGCATGAAGGTATTCATTTATATGTATATTTATGATCTACAGGATCGTTTATGGCCACTCAAAAATTTCCAGAAATGAGAAATACATAGAAGTTATCACTAATGGCCAATTATCCCTATTGAGTGTAACATACAGTACATATTAGGTGGAGTTCCGCTTTTATTTGTTTGTTTTCGTATTATTTAAGTCATTTATTTGTTAACATTTAGCTTAGAATAAGTAAATATAATAAAACATAACATTGAAAAACTCACAAGTGACTTTGTAACATATAATTAAGTCGAGATGATAATACCAATACGACGTGCTGGTCAAGCTCCGAAAGAGTTGTCCGGGGGTCTAGCTAACCTCTGGTCGGGGCTTGACCGGCACGAAAAAAAAAAATTTGGACTTAGTATACATGATTTTGGCGATCTGTGAATTATAGGCAAGTTTTTTCCGCCATTTGCTTCTCAACCTATCAGTAATTAGGAACCTGGACGTTAATCAATTTGCGGATCACGTTCTGGTATAATGGTTAGCCAGTGCAGTTGGCGTATTGTCCGGTCTTCTCAATCTATTCTTTAACACTGGGTCATGCAACTCGTTAACTGAGGGTGTGGATGTTGTGTTGGCGACAGCTTCTACAACTTAAATTTACGCCTAGGTGGTCCCAAGATCTGTAAAAGAGGAGGACGATCTCGACCTGACCCAAAATGCGACCCAGCTTACGCCACCTCAGTTAGCTGCAGCCACAACTGTGAAAACTGGTGTCCTCAGTCACATAATGCCCGCTAATTGTGTTGTGTTTGGGTGTAATTCTTGGTTCAAACGAGAGGGAATATACACTTCCATACACGTCCTAAAGATGAAGAACTAAGATACAGTGGATTAACCTCTTCAAGAGAAAAGACAACATTAATACTGCTGATGCTCGGATATGCTCGGTGGGCATTGAACAGCTGCCAGAGGCTGACAGAATCTGCAGTCCATTGTAAAAGTAGTTTGATAAATATTGAATATGAATTTTATTTATTTTTCATAACATTTACCATAAATGTAACATTAGAGATTCCGTAAATAATGTCAGAAGCAAATAAATATATGTGCCCTGGTAGTGTTGTGTAATGAATTGGAAATTCTATAAGAGTCTGGTAATAAGTTTTCAGGACACTCCCCCTTCTCCCTCTCCCCACTCCCTCTCCTCCTCTCTCTAAGAACATAAGAATGAAGAAAACTTCAGCGGGTCTATTGGCCCATACTAGCCAGCCCCGTTTACACCCAACCCATATCACTCACGTGTTATGTGAGGTCATCATCACTCCTCTCACCTCATGTTACATTATTAATATAATGAACACAAGAGGGAGGAAAGAATATCCTGTAGGCAATTGTACATAGTTACAATTCTCTCTCTCTCTCTCTCTGTGCTGTATCAGTCATAGGAACATTAATAGCTGCAGACAAGTCAGCGGCTGTCATCATAGACATACGTGCAGAGAGAAGAGGCCAAAAGAGGACTGTGCAAGAAATTGATTCTACATGGGCACCTGATGTACTGCAAGAGAAAGAACCTGAGGAAGAAAGACCAGTTCTGATCACTGAGGATCTACAACGTCAACTGGATGATGTGAGGAGGGAGAGAGATGTTCTTCTCATTGAGGGAAAAAGAGGATGGCAGGAGAGGATTTATTGGCATGAGCAGATAGAAAATGCTTTACTAAGGCTACTGCTGCTACTAAAGATGTTTTAAGGAGTTACTTTTTACTCTTCTCAGGTGAATTTTGTCTTGACTGGTGTCCCTGTAATATACTGGTCTAAGGAGGATATCAGTCGAACACTGACCCTTCGCAGCTTAAGCCCGAAAGCTTATCACTACTTGCCTGATAAAAGTCAATTTCGTTTCCCATCTATCAGTACACTGCATCGTTGGATTCTAAGCTCAATGTGGAACCAGGTGTGTTGCATGCACTTCTGCAACTGTTGTATCATAAATGTGAGTCTATGGGTGACTGTAAACGTCTACGTGTTTTATCTTTTGATGAAACAAGTGTCAATGAAGGTAACACTTGTCTTGTGAGGTCATAATTCCTGTCACATCACTCACACCTGGAGGCAAAGGCAGCACCTGTGATCACCTGCTCTAACTACCCCCCCTCCCCCCATAATCTGGCGTCAGTGGCTGTAACACATCATATGACGTCATAACTACTGTCACATTATGTCTACATTATTAACATAATGGACACAACAGGGAGGAAAGGAATTCCTGTAGGCAACTGTATATATAGTTATAATTACCCTATCTTAAGCTGCAGTTATTTAAATACATGACTATAACTGAAATACATTGTTTTTCTTTTAACCTTTCCTTCTGTGTATCACCCACCACACTGACTGGTGTCCTTAGCTAAAGTTATATGCAAGATTAAACTCTCTATTAGTATTATTTTCTATGTGAGATACTGAGATAACAAAGTATAGTATATAGAACCATAAAATGTTCTGTTTATAAGGGGTGAGAGGTAGGCGAGGGAGTCTACCTGCTGACGTCAGCAAAGCTCCACCCACCTTGGCCTAGCATAGCCTAACCTGACCTAACCTAACCTAGTGTAAAACAAGTGTAGCCTAGCCTAACCTGACCTAACCTAACCTAGTGTAAAACAAGTTTAGCCTAGCCTAATCTCGCCTGACCTGACCTCATCTAACCAAAACTAACCTAACCTTGACCTGATCTGATCTGATCTAATATAGTGATTAGTTTGAATCAGATTGTTATACGTCTTTTTGATCAGTCTAAGTTTCTTTCATCTTACTCTTCATTTTTTCTCTGTTATATTTTTTCTTTATGCTTTCTTTTCTTTCCCTCCTCCTCCTCTTCTTATTCCTCTATTGTTCTTTAAGAAATCAGGATAACTATTAAGATTTGTTGACCAATTTTTCTCTACATTTTCATTAAGAGATTACTTATTAAAACAACATTATCTGTATTTATATTATCTGAAGAGGAGTCCCGGCCACAACCAACGCCCCCCACACTAACATAGTGAAGCACTGCAGTAAATTATGTAAATATTCAAAAGGATTTGGATTTAATTGTCGGTCGTTTAATTTTAGGAACATTTCATTAGTGTTAACGGGAGGCAGGTAATGGCTATTATTAAAAAGCTTCCCTTATAATGACTACGGTCCCTCCAGCCAGACTTATACTAGCGTCTAAAGCCAAGGTGTGGTAGAGTCAAGGTTACCCACTGAAAAGTTTATTTGGATAAGTTCGGTGTGATTCTATTAGGTTTGGCTCCATTAGGCGGTGTAAGGTTACCTGGAGTGGATGATTATGTGTTGGGTGGGGCGGAGAGGAGTCACACCAGGTTAGTTAGACTCCAGTTAGTGTGTATTTTATCCCTTTAACTCTCAAAGGAAAATTAAATAGATTAGTTGTTTTATAAGATAATTATTTAATTTTAATTCATCGGTTTATACTTTCATGATGTTACGTACAGTAAGTCTATAAATTCACTTAATTATTTTAATGGCAGGATAATAAAAAGATACCTGCTGTAATTACCGTGTTGGAAACTACAATTAGACAACCAGAACAGCATCATCGGCCATTACAGAGCGTTATGTTGTGTAATGTAAGCACTTAAGTCAGTGGCCTAAAGCCACAGGGCTGCTGTGTGAGGTGGTTCAGTCACGATACAAACATTACCAACATGTTTATCTTCACCAGGTGGGCTTAACATGACCAGGTGATGCCTTAATAATTCCTGGACAATTCTATCATCTCAGATGTGAATTTTTATTGTTTAGTGAATTATTATGAAGCTGCAAGATTATTTTACACCTTTTGGAGAAAATTTGGTAAAAAATTAATTTTCATCTCAATTTCCCCAATTGGTAGATATTATTTTTCAAGTGTATTTTGGTATTTTTAACTGACCTGACCTAACCAAACCTAACCTGAAAATAATCCTAGTGATAATGGTAAAAAATGCCAAATACCTATTGGGATAAAAACGAATATTAACCGATATTTTTGTATTATGTAGAAAACAAAAACTTCAAAAAAGTACAAAAAGTTAAAAACATAAATCAATATTTTTAACAACTCCTCCAGGTATCTTTTGTTAGTTTCACCTTCAGTGTCCTCATGACTGTCCTTGTCATTTTACTATTGTTTGTCTTCCTGTATCTTGGATGTTCTCTATGTCACAGTTTGTCTTTGTTCTTTATTATACTTCGTCACTGTCCATGTTTTACTGCATTATATTTCTTTGTTGTGATAAAATAGTTCCAACACCTTCAGTTATAAACAATAATCATATGAAAGTCTTTGACAACAACTTAAATTATTCCTTATTTTCGTTACTTAGATCCATTGAATTCTTGTGTCCGTGTCCGTGACAATGATAATATTAGAGTATAATGAAAGGACTTATATTGAGTTGTCTCTCAGGTTTTCATTCGACTGTATAAGTTTATCACAGTAAGCAGTCTACTGTGTTATCATCCATACATACAAAGCTGTAGCGAGACTGCTGGAGTTATGCTGCATCATATTAATGCAGCATGCAGCATAATGCGACCTCCTCTCCCTCTCTCCCCGACATGACAGCATAATGCAGCTCCCTCTCCCTCCCTCCCCAACATGATAGCATAATGCAGCTCCCTCTCCCTCCCTCCCCTGCATGACAGCATAATGCAGCTCCCTCTCCCTCCCTCTCCAGCATGACAGCATAATGCAGCTCCCTCTCCCTCCCTCCCCATCATGACAGCATAATGCAGCTCCCTCTCCCTCCCTCTCTCTCCCCGTCGCGACAACATAATGCGGCTCTCTCTCTAGCATGACCAGCATAATGCAGCTCCTCTCCCCTTCCTCCCAAACGCCCAGCAGCATAATGCAGCTCACTCTCCCTCTCTCCCCGTCGCGGCAACGCATGCGGCTCACTCTCCCTCCTCTCTCTCCCCGTCATGACAACATAATGCGGCTCTCTCTCTCCCTCAGCATGACAGCATAATGCAGCTCACTCTCCCTTCCTCCCAAACGCTTGACAACAACATAATGCAGCTCCTCTCCCCTCCCCCCTCCCCAACACTTAACAACATAATGCGGCTCCTCCTCCCTCTCCCCAGCATGACAGCATAATGTAGCTCCCTCTCCCTCCCTCTCTCCCCGTCATGACAACATAATGCGGCTCACTCTCCCTCCCTCCCCAGCATAACAACATAATGCGGCTCACTCTCCCTCTCCCCAGCATGACAGCATAATGTAGCTCCCTCTCCCTCCCCCTCCCCCAGTCATGACAACATAATGCGGCTCACTCTCCCTCCCTCCCCTGGGCTGCCTGAGAGAGAACCTGCACACACTCCTTCCATGTTGCTCTTTTACAACGTAGATCATTGTATTTCTTGCCGTTGTCTTCTACGCTCGAGGATATTTCACAAACAATCCCTCGAGCAACACTCACTTTAGGAAATCGAGTTGCTTGCGGGACTGATGTTTCCCGTCAGCTGCCGAGTACAGGGGGGAATGGGTGCGATTTTTACTCAGTTCCCAGCGGAAACTTGGTGAAAACCTGCAGTGAGGATGACCTGACCAAGTGACGGGGAGGAAGAAGGATACAGGAGTGTAGCTGGAGCAGGAAGAGCGGCAAGCTTTAGGGAACACTGTACCAGGAAGAGATAAAGCACAGGAACCTTAGCCCTCGATATTACTTTATCCCAACAGCTTCAGAGACTGTGGGAACCTGGGGCACCAACACCCTGAAGTTCCTTAATGAGTTTGGCTCCAGACTTATTGAAACTACCAGAGACTCCAGGGCATCGAGCTACTATTTATAAGACAACCAACTGGGAGATGATGATGGTATGGGAGGACGAAAGACATCAGGTCGATTTTAGATTTTTACAGAACTTAATTTGGTTGACACACAAATTCAAACTGGCAGGGTGAGGTACGAGGATCTGGCATGGTGGAATATGAGGGACTGGAATGGTAGGGTATGAGAGACTAACAGTGTAGGGTATGAGGGAATAGTAGGGTAGGGTATGAGGACTGGCAGGGTGGGGCATAAGAGACTAACAAGACTGGATAGAAGGGTATGACAATCTCCTCTTCTACACTAATCACGCCACACGTTCTCCCTAAGTCATCAAAAATATACATTTGTCATGGTGTTCAAAAATTCCTCTTTTACCAACACAAGCTCTCGTTCTTGTAGCCATTGTGATTTAGGCTGAAGGGATAGAGAGATATGGTGAAGGAAGTAGGAACAGATAAAGAGAATAACGGACAGATACGAGGATATAATAATTGTGGAAGGGGAAGGAAAGAGGAGGTGGAGATAATGGTAGAGGAAGCAGGGAAGGAGAGTAGGGGAGAGAGAGTGATGATATATTAAGGTTAATAGAGACAAGGGGGGATAGGATAGGTAAAGAGGATACGACAGGGCAGATTTAATCTAATTTCATGGGTAAGAGATAGCAGGAGACCTAGTGAGTGAGTGAGTGGGACAACCATTGATCGTGATCACGCCCGGTCCGGAGGATCGTACACACAAAATAGTCAAAGGAACAGAGGAAAAAGCAATACATTATTATTGACTTACTGCACATTGACTTCCTATTATATAGTTTGTAAAGATCATACCCTGAATAACACGCGTTTAACTACACCAGAAAACTGACACACCTTACGAGTCTGAGAAGGTAACCAACCTTTTTTGTTACGCTGGTCAGGAAGATCACATAGCGACCGTACCTGAGCAATCACTTGATTGACACTAATTATTTCCAGTTCCGGAATAATCAGAGATACAGCTTAAGGCGCCCAGAGCTGCTAAGACCACCCCTCCATGCGCTCCTCTCAGTCCCAGACCTCCATAAAATATCATGGTGTGAAGGTGTGGAATAACTTACCCCCCCTCATCCGAGCAAAGACTACGCTCCCTTCCTTTAAAATTTTAAATCATCGCTGAAAAAATATCTATTGTCTAAGTATTACTATTCATGTAATACCTACTTTATATTCCTGCTTATATTGTACCACCAAAACCATTATATCATAGATTGTCATGTAGATAGATAGAAATTACCATTGCAATAATTTTATTAGCCGACAAGACTTGATGGTGATAGCTCTGTCCTCTTGCTCCAACCCATGTTGTACTGCTTCCCTCCCTTATCATATTTATGTATATCAACGCCGCTGTAAAATATGTATATATTTATATTATAAATGTATAAAATAAATAAAAACGAAGTGATAACCGTGGTAACATTGTGATATGTTCTTATTACCACCATGTTATGTGTACTGTTCCACATGACACTAAATGTTACAGAATACTTCTTTGAGATAAATATACAATAAATATCAGGTGCCTTCAAGAGATCTCAGGCTTTCACCTGGCTCAGCCATGTTAATATTGTTATTATTATCGACTCTGTATCTATGTTTTTTTCTGGCTAAATAAACTGTTTTAATATTAATATCAGTATCAATATCAGTTGGTAAAATTGTCTTTGTTTTCTTTGGTGAGTGATCGTCTATTTCCAGATGTAATAACGTAAATGTGTTCAGTGTCTCCAGCGGGACCCGGCTGTACTCTCTTATCGCTGGGACCTCTATCAGTCTGCCTCCACCAATATCAATAAGACCAGTTTCAACTTCTCTACAAACTTTAAGAGCGTTCGGTCGAGGAGTTCAGGTACGAAAAAAAGAATGTTAAGTGAGAATAAATTAACACGAGGCCAGTCAGTGTGTCAAAACAAGGTCGGGCCCACATCAACTGGCAATAGAATCAAATAAGGAGTCTCCTGAAAATCTTGTCAACATTTAGAAAACCCGAGATGGCGGATCATGCGATAACACTTTTGTTATAAGAATGACTTTAAAAACATCGATTTTGTGCTTATTGTTTCATCAAAGGACTTAGGCAACATGTTAAATCTATTGTTTGTGTGAAAGTAAAAGGAGAAGCTGTACAGGTTGATCCACAGTTCCTGTTTCAACATCTAACAAAAGCATCAGGGAGAGTGTAAGGTAGGTGAGTAGTGTAACCACCCGCTGTATTCTGAAGGGTCTGGCCTAAGAAACACCTTATGGACTATGAGCTGTACACTGCTGCATCACATTAACCACTAGGAGTTGCAAACAAACACTCCTAAAGTGCCTTTATGGAGGAGACCGATGAATTTCAAAATGAACACTGTGACTCCTGCTGTCTCGGTAGGGTCGTCAAAATCCTTCGTCTGTCGTGTCATATCGTCTAACACAAAATCGTAAACATACTTTTTGGAGCGTATCTACATCTTACAGCATGATGACGCTAAATGGCCGCCTTAAAATGTTATTCTCAAAGATTTAATTATCCAATGAAAAAATTCACCCACTAAAATTTAAGATCACGTTGAAGATAAACTCATTAAAGTTTTATACTATAATGGAAATTAAAGTTCATTCACTCGCTCTCTTGGGCAGAAATTATAATTTAAGTTCTTATTTTAGAACAGTCTTGGCTGTTTTTAGGTCCTGCTATGGTTACTGTCTGAGTCACAATCAACTTCATTTGGCATCATCTATTTCATTTTGGCGCATTTCATGTCGGTGTATTTCATGTTGGTGTATTTCATGTTGGTGTATTTCATGTTGGTGTATTTCATGTTGGTGTATTTCATGTTGGTGATCACCTGCCACCCACCAGAGACTTGGGAAGGTTAGAAATAGTATCATCTCTGTGTTTTATGACGTCTTCGAGGTTTATATCTTCACCTCACCTCCTGAACCACATCCTCAAGACGGACCATTTCTTACCCCTGGTCGTCTTCTTAGTTAGTCAGGCTTATTTACATTCTTCTCTCACAGCGCTGCAACCCCTGGCGAGAAACTCTCCCTCATTTCTTGTAAACTTTTAGAGAAGTAAAGTTTATTCTCAACTGGTTGTACAGATGAAGCGTCACAACTTCTTGATATCTTTGCTTTGTGATTATAATACCAACGTGTCTGAGTCGTGTATTTGTTTATAAACTTAATGGAATAATATTTACCCAAGTTTAAGAAGCACTAAAGACATTATAAGGGCTGGATATTTTAAATTATCTGCATCACTTGAATCATTTGAATCAGGAGTGAGAAAATGAAATTAAAACAAAAAAGAATTGTAAGTGAATGAAATATCGAAATCCTTGAAAAAACTAAATTTCTTAAAAACAGTAATGGACTAAGACAGCAGTGGAAGGTAAGGAGATTGGTGGAAAAGAAAGGAGAAGACCGAAGGAGGAAGGTAAAAGGAGGGAAGATGGAGGGGAGAGGAAGATGAAGGGGGGAGAAGAAGGGAGGAGAAATGAATGGGGAGATGGAAGGGAGGAAGAAGGGAGGGAAGATGAAGGGGTAAGATGGAGGAGAAAGACGATGGGGAGAAGAAGATGAAGGAGAAGATGAAAGGTGGAAGATGAAAGGCAGGAAGCGACAGTGCAAAATAGATCGGCAAGAGACACAGTTGTACCAGAGGTGGTAAAAATATACACCAGGAAGGAATCAGGTGTGGCAATGTAATACACACACTCTGTCTCTCTCTCTCTCTCTCTCTCTCTCTCTCCATATTATGTTGCTCAGATTTCTCTCTCTTTTTCTAAAAATACAAAACTCGACTCAATAAAGGCAACACATGTACTGTACTATGACTGCCAGTGTATTACAGCATCAACATTATTATATAAGAGTATATATTATACTTAAGCCCCACCCCCCCACCCCCAGGTATCGCCGGGATGGTTAATCTTCAGGTGGGATACGCTGGGCGGCGAGGGGAGTGACAATCTACCTGTGTCATTAAGGTCTCTGTTACCTTTTCCTGGGGCGACACTTCAGGTGAGTTATTATATAAAAAAGAGACTCACTTTATACAATACATGAAAAAATAACACCACCATTTAACTTACATAAATTAACACACAATACAATACTGAATACCTAACTAGCTTAGCTCCCC
>NW_024742655.1:0-21917 GCF_018991925.1 Homarus americanus
CGCATTTAGAAACGTTAGCCGTTGTGTGGGCACTTAAGAAGTTCAAAGACATTTTCTTTTGCTACAAGATAACTGTTTTTACTGATCATGCGGCTGTCACCGAACTGTTCCATGGCAGAAACTTATCAGGCAGATTAGCACGCTGGTATCTGACAATTCAAGAGTTTGACCCCGAATTTAGGTATTTACCTGGGAGGGCGAATGTGGTCGCCGACGCTCTGTCAAGAAATATAGCACCAGTCATGCCTGTATCAACATTCACTCTTTCGCAACTGGAAGATGAGCAACGACGCGACCCATATTGGTCAGCTGTTATTTTTGCTCTTGAATCGGGTGAGGATGTTAAACTCCCCAAGTTATTTCTTCCCTTAAGTCAGTTTGAATTACGACATAACATACTCAATAAGACGAGAAAATCTCCTGAGGGTAATGTGTCTCAAATAGTCGTACCTGACACGTTGTGCAAAGCAGTAATGACATTGTTCCATGATGTCCCACAGGCAGGTCACCAAGGTCGTGATAAATGCTTAGCGGATTTACGAAAGAAGTATTTCTGGAACACTATGAAGAAAGACATAGGATTACACATAGCTAATTGTTTGGCTTGTGCTCAACAAAAAGGTTCAACAGGATCACCTGCCCCGATTCTACAATATCCTACACCAGACCGTCCTTTTGACCAGTCGCTATTGACTTGTTACAACTCCCAATGAGTCATCAGGGATCAGCCTACGTCTTAGTGTGTGTGTGGATCATTTTTCAAGGTTCGTGGTCTTGGTCCCACTAAAAAGCAAAACGGCCGAAGCAGTAGCCTATGCATTAGTGATGAATCTTATATGTCCATGTACTACGCCTAAAGTTCTGCTCTCTGACAATGGTACAGAGTTCAAGAATCAGCTAGTAGCGCATATATGTGCACAATATGGTATTAAACAAACTTTTGTGACAGCTTATCATCCACAGGCTAATGGCCTTGTTGAGTGAACCAATGGTAAAATCCTAGAAATACTGCGTCCAATTGTCAGTGGTTTTCAATACGCATGGGAGGATTGGTTACCGCAGGTTGCAGCGTCGATAAATGGGTCAGTTAATAGCTCTACGGGCAAAACACCCTACTACATTGTCTATGGTACAGATAAACGTCTACCTTACGACATCCTTACAGATGCGCCATACCCGGTATATAATACGGATGATTTCGCGGCAAAACAAATTCATGTCTTTACAGATATTCATGCCCAAGTACGATCACATCTAGCGGCGTCACGCGCCGAAATGATCATCAAACAACATAAACATGCTAAACCTGTCACATTAAACGTTGGGGACGCTGTTATGTTAAGAGAACCGGAAAGGAACTCCAAACATTCGGCAAAATGTTCTGGTCCATTCTGCATAATCTCAAAAGAATCAGGCAACAAATTCAAAATTTGGAAGCCTAATGCACAGATCGCAGATGTCGTGCACGCGGATCGTCTGAAGAAGACCCAGATAAATGTATTACCTCCAGTTGATGATGATGTGATTGATACATCCTTACAGATTGTCCAGAAGCAAAGTGTCCCAAATGACTATTGTATGAAACTACGTTCTGCGAGTAGACGTTAAATCGTTTGTAATTTCTTACAGAATGGCTTGGATCTTCAGTGTGTTGTTTCTACTCTGTTGTGGCACCGTTGTGTTGACAGACATGCCCACATCAATCCTCAAACCAGATGCACTTGTGGCACCTCTCGGACGCGTTCTCATAGTTGAGGACGTGGTGAACATCAAGCATGAACTACAGCCACTACTCCAACTTCCGCATCAGATGGAAAACGTCGACGGCCAACTACAATCAGCATTGGACATCCTTCATGGTCTCAGCACAGCTTCTAAGAATTCGACAATAGTTTCACAAACTATAGATCTTCTACACTTTCGTCTCCAGCACCTTCGCGAGTTTCTCGTCGATGTTGGGAAAAATCTTCCTGCGTCTCAAGCGGATCTTGCTCAAGAAGTGCATTCTCAGGCATGACGAAAAAGGGGTCTCTTTAATTTTGTGGGTCTCATCCAAAGCGCTTTGTTTGGCACGACAACGGCCGATGATGTAGCTAAATTGGGGGACCGAATGAACGTTGTCGTTCAGGCTGTATCTCAACAGAATCGTGTTATTTCTCAAACCTTTCACGCGATTACTGCTCTAGAATCAAAGGTTAATGCAATCATAGTGGAGTCTAACCAAGTTTCGAGGATTGTTACTAGGTTACAGAAAGCAATCCCGACGTTAGAATGGCTCCTTTATATCACAGAATATTTGCATGCTGCGGAAATTTCGGTTCATAAAATTGTAACCTCTAAAAATGAACTAATAGACAGCATTGTAGATGCCGGGATAGGACGTGTGGATGCGAAGCTTGTGCCTGTGCAGACGCTTCTTGAAGCTTTAAAAATAGCCAAGTTGCAGTATCATTTAACTCCTATTTTTAATGACAATGAGGTTCACTATTATTACCCGCTGTTGGAGTCAACCCTCACGCACAATGCAATTCTGATCCACATTCCTATGCGAGGGCAACATGAGTTTAAGGCATGGCATTTAGAACCCTTCCCCTGGCTTGTAAACGACACACTGTATACCCTGGATAGGCCTAAAAAACTTTTCTTAGTAGATGAAGAGTATTCTTTGTTATCAATAGAGGATTTTGAGGTACTGTCACGGTGTAAGTAGTCTTACCTACACCTACACGTATGTCCAGCCTACATGTTTGCATTTATTCCTGCTGCAGAGGGAATATGTGAATTGGCAGTCATACAACCAAATGTACGCACAGCGCTAGCGCAATGCAGTTATAGGCCAGTTTGTCTAAAGACTGTGTTTCACACTCATCTTCACAATGTGCAGTATTTGTTCTTTCCAAATCTCACTACTGTAATTTTAAAATGCCTTGATGGTGTTAAGCAGCTAGTTGTGAAGGGCATTACAAGGCTCCTGATTACTGTGAAATCACTTGTAGTACATTACGGACCTTGCCTACTCATCAGCATTTTGCTTTAAATCGAAAACTCAAGTCTGCTTTAATTCAACTTCCTATAATGAATTTCACTATTAAGAATATTCAAATAGTATCAGGGAAATTAAAAGTTTTAGCTTTCTTGAACGCGACACATTTTGCTGATTTGAAAAATAACTTGCCATTTTACCTATCACGGGAATTTGCACTACCAAGTCTTACAATTCCCTCTATTTTGTTAATTCTGGCAATTATGTTCCTGTTCTGTTATTACAGGGCAGTGTCATCCAAATTCAACATTGTTCATAACATACTAACCCATACGACACTAAAGTCTAGGTCCCCTGTAGTAGCTAATACCCCTACAGTAGTAGAATCCCCAGCTTAGTGTCTACATATCTGTTTAAAACATGGTTAGGGTTGTCTAGGATGTACTGTACTCTGTGAGTTATTTAGGCCTCACGGAGCTCGGCTGGTAGGTGACCGAGCGATGTAATGGGCCCCTGTCTCATCAACAGAACATATTATATAAATGGGTCAATACATCTGATATTATATTCAGATTCACCACCCTGTAACTTTCCACTGTCTATGAGTATGACATGAGTTGTACACGTGAGCGGGCAACTCTCCCAGGAGGGAGTGACCCATAGTCAGCATTTCTGTAAGCCCGCACAGCGAGGCCCTCACTCTTTAGTCGCTCACAACAACTTATATCGTAAGGACGTGACCTAACATTTATAATACATAAAAGCCATCCCTTTCTCATTCACTTTTAAACAGAGGAACTTACGGTCGATCTACACTCAGGAATTATATATACAACCCTTTTATAATAAAACAAGGAACTACCGTTTGGGTTTCGTTACTTAAACCCAAATAATAAATATATGTGAACGGCCTGGTTAATTGCACAAGCAGCCGATTCACCCTCAACTCCACCCAACAACGTCAGCTGGAGAAGGTACAAAAAAGGGCCTGCAGAATCATGCTCGCCACTGACTACTCCAGCTACACCAACGCTCTCTCCACCCTGGAAATGCCATTCCTGAGTGACCTCCACCACCAAGCACTGGAAAGGTTTAGCAGCCAACTATTGCACCACCCTCTCATCGCCACCTCCTGCCACCGGCAGCCGTCCACCCACCTCGCGCAGTCTGCCACTACAACAAAATTCAGCCCATAAGAGCCGGCACCAATAGATATAAGAACAGCACCATCCGATCTATTGTTAAAATAATAAACAACGCCCGATTTATGTACTGTACAGCCCTGTAAATGTATTCAATGCATATTATATCATTATGTCTAAATCAAATGTAAGTGTATATTTTCAGCCACCGGCTGCAACTCTATTAATAAACCGTTTATTATTATTATTATTATTATTATTACACACACACACACACATATGTACACACACACACACACACACACACACACACACACACACACACACACACACACACACACACACACACGCACACACACACACACACACACACACACACACACACACACACACACACACACACACACACACGCATGCACACACACACACACACACACACACACACACACACACATGTACACACGCACACACATGTACACACACACACACACACACACTTCGCTGAGCCTTCATAGGGTAAGGACGTGTGTAGTCGGAGCGCTGCCCGCTAACGCGGCCGTGGTCTCTTGATCATGGAGACAGCTGCCAGCCCGGTCTGTCGGGCCCTCCCCTCCCCCATCTCCGCCTTCCCATCTGGATTTATCAACATCCTCACACCAACAGTACAGTGCAAAGATTGACGATCAACCCACAAGTGATATACAAAAGTGGCAATTTCAACTCGAAGGAAAAGCACAAAAACACAGCAATACTGATTATGGCTGGATCTGACCTAACCTGTCCTGACCTCACGGCTTCACCTGACCTAACCTGAAGGATGGAGCACACCTGCATTGCCCCAAGCTACTGTCCTGGCCACGTGGCCACATACCTGCCCAACCGCATCCAGCCCATAAGAGCACGAACTGATTGCTACAAGAACAGCCCAGTCCCAACCATTGTAAAAATTATCAACACCTAATTATTATATATCATATTTGTATTACTTATGTTACTTGTACATCATTTGTAAATCAAGAGAACCATTCCCCGATTATGTAATTGTATTTTTTCAGCCTTCCGGCTGCCATGCTCTTTCAATAAACCGTTAATTATTATTATTATTTTTATTATTACACACACACACACACACTTTTTTAATATTTTACACTTAGGGGGGGAAATAATCGTCTCTAACTGATAGAGAGAACTGTGGATATAGTCACCTACGGAGATAATACTACCAAGGTCATGTACACATTTTCTGGACCGTGTTTTTTGTTTCAATGATCTTTGTGACCTTGACTTTTGATCGTTGACCCCACCATTATTACACGTATAGGGCATATGGAGGACTACGCCTGTATTACGTCAGGTTGATAATATCAAGAATTTATTTCTCTAGGCTGTTTTAGCAGGGAGACAAACACAAAAATCTTCTATGTCATTCCCCTACGTCGTGTGTGTGTGTGTGTGTGTGTGTAAAAGATTGTTCCCGCTCTGAAGGGTGCCAAGTGATTGGCTGTCTGATAATGAAGACTGGATAATAGGCAGACAGTTCCCATCAAATGGTTTATAAACATTGGCTTCTACGTTGTGTATTTTTTCCTTGTGAGTATGATCAAGTTAACTACCTAGACTGGATGATTCCCCTGAATGTTGTTTTCAATTTAATTCAAAATTTTCCGTTCAAAGACTATGTGATTATGTTGCGAACTACTAGTTCCCTCAACATTTCTTTCAGCACAAAGGATGAAGCAGCTGGAAAAATTAATAATTTTACTAAATCTGTAGAAAAGTATTAGCTGGACAGATAACGTGACTGTAAGAACATAAGAACATAAGAAAATAAGGAGTCTGCAATAGGCCGGTTGGCCTGTGCATGGCAGCTCCTGTCGAGAGTTACTACCACTCTCAATCATCCATGAATCTATTTAGCCTCCTTTTGAAACGTTCCAGAGTTCCCGCACTTACTACTAAGTTGCTAAGCTTGTTCCATTCGTCCACCACCCTATTTGTGAACCAGTTTCTTCCTATCTCCCTCCTAAACCTAAACTTATCCAACTTGAATCCGTTGCTCCGAGTCCTATCCTGCTCGGATATTATAAGAACTTTATCTATATCCCCTTTATTGATTCCTTTCACCCACTTAAATACTTCTATCATATCTCCCTGCACTCTTCGTCTTTCTAGGGGATGCAAGTTAAGTTTCTTTAACCTATCCTGATATGGAAGGTTTCTAAGTCCCGGAATCATTTTTGTCATTCTTCGCTGCACCGACTCTAGTGAATTTATATCCATTCTATAATAGGGGCACCAGAACTGAACCGCATAATCGAGGTGCGGCCTGACTAGCGCAAGATATAGTTGCAATAAGACCTCTGCACTCTTGTTACTTACACTTCTAGATATAAAACCCAATACTCTGTTTGCCTTCTTTCGAACATTAACGCACTGTTTTCTAGGCCGTAGCTCCGGGCTTACAAGTACCCCTAGGTCTCTTTCACAAGTCGACTTCTCTAGGTTGATGTATACATTATAAGTATTTGTTCTTCCAATATTAAGTACGCTGCACTTGCTGGTGTTGAATTTCATTTGCCATTTTTCAGACCACCCCTGCAGTATATTTAGATCCTCCTGTAATGCATTTGCATCCTGCCCTGAATTAATTTGCCGCCCTATTTTGGTGTCATCCTCAAACTTGCTTATGTCACTGCTGATCCCAGTATCTAGATCGTTTATGTAGATTATGAACAAGAGTGGGCCTAGTACTGACCCCTGGGGAACCCCACTGGTTACACGGCCCCACTCAGATTTAACACCATCTACGCTGACCCTCTGTGTTCTATCGGTGAGCCATGATTTTATCCAATGTAAAACTTTCCCCTCGATACCATGAGCCTTAATTTTTCTCAGAAGCCTCTGATGCGGTACTCTGTCAAATGCTTTGCTAAAGTCTAAGTAAATAACATCGTAATTTTCGTCATTATCTACTACCTCCAAGACTTTCCTAAAAAACGTTAGCAGATTTGTTAGATAAGATTTTCCCTTTGCAAACCCATGTTGAGAGTCGTAGATTAATTTGCTTTTCTCTAGATGCGATCGGATGCTCTCTGCTATAATTGATTCAAGAAATTTCCCCACTACTGACGTCAAACTGATCGGCCGGTAATTTGACACTGATGCTCTGTCTCCCTTTTTGAATATGGGTACTACATTTGCCTGTTTCCACAAGTCTGGCACAACTCCAGTGTCTAATGATTTTGTAAATAAGTTTACGAGGGGTCCGCTAATCTGTTCCCTACACTCTTTCAAGACTCGAGGGAAAATTTCATCTGGCCCTGGGAATTTTGTTTTCTTTAGTTTATTTATCTTCTTAAGAACATCCTCTTTTCTGATAGTGATATTCTTTAATTTCTCTTCTTCCTTTCCCTTAAATATCAGTTCCACCTCTGGAATTTCATTTCAAATTTCTTCTGTGAAAACTAATAAGAAGTAGCTGATCAATGCTTTGCTTATTTCTTCACTGCCATTTATCACTTCTCCCCTCCTTGACTTTAAAGGCCCAACTTTGTCCTTAACCTTTGTCCTATATACCTGGAAAAATCCCTTGGGATTCGCCTTGGATTCTCTTGCTATTTTGATTTCATAGTCTCTTTTTGCTTTCCTTACATTTTTCTTAACATTCCTAGATAGTTCATTATACCTATTTCTGAGCTGCTCCTCCCCTCCCTTTAATTTCTTATATATTCCTTTCTTCATTCCTATGTCATGTTTAAGTTTTCTGGTCATCCACCTTGGCTCATTCTTATTTGACCTAATTTTTCTGTATGGTATATTTTGTTCTTGTGCTTTATGTAGACGCAGGCAGAAGAAGCGACAGTTGTGTCTGTAACTTGTGCTGTATACACGCGGCAAAAAAACAAAACAAAAAATAATATAAAATTCTTGAGCGAAACAAAGTGACACCACAAACGAAGGTTTTTGATAAAGGCCCATGAGGCATACTGTGATTCACCAATCATATTGCAACGAACTAATTTTATATTTTGAATGAAATAACTAAATTAGGCCTACCATAATAGTTAGGAAATGTCTCACGAACTCTAGTGAGACAATAGGATTGTTCAATTACAAATTTATCCGTCCCCTCCTGAACGATATATACAGTATATATATATATATATATATATATATATATATATATATATATATATATATATATATATATATATATATATATATATATTTCATGTAAATCCACAATGAGATTTGAAACAGCCTTGATAAACTTGAAAAGAAATAAGAATATTCATATTACCAAGGCTGATAAGTCTAATGCTATTGTTATTTTGGATAAAAGTGACTACAATGATAAGATGAATTCATTACTTAGTGATGAAAGCACGTATTGTGAGCTTACGAAAGATCCCCTGGAAAATATTAATAAGTTATCTAATTCCAAAATGAAGATGTTATTGAAAAAGAACCCAGATCTCACTAAACAGCTCTCTCAAATCAATCCCACTTTACCTTATATGTATGGATTGATCAAAACACACAAGCTTAACAATCCATTACGTCCTATCGTGAGTTCTGTGGGTTCTGTTACTTACAAATTATCCAAGTGGCTGGTAAAGATGCTATCCCCTCTTACAGGCCAAATATCTAATTCACATATACACAATAGCAGTGATTTAATTGATAAACTCAAGAAACACAATGAACCTTGCGAATTAATAAGTTTTGATGTAAATTCACTGTTCACTAGAGTACCTGTGAAAGACTTACTTTCATTTCTTAAAGATAAATTACAACTGCTAGATTTAACTATTGAACATGATACTTTCCTGAAATTGATAGAGTTATGCGTAACTGACAATGTGTTTAGAGCAAATGGGAAGTTCTACAAGCAAATATTTGGCATGAACATGGGTAATTGTCTTTCTGCTCCTCTAGCCTGTATTTATATGGAGTTTTTTGAGTCTAGATTACTACCCAATATAGTGGACTTTATTCCTCCATGGTATAGATATGTAGATGATGTTCTTTGTCTTTGGCCTAGAAACAGTGACCCATTGGAATTTTTAGACAAGCTTAATGATATTGTCCCAAGTAACACATTCAAAATTGAAAGAGAAATAAATGGATCCCTTCCATTCCTTGATATGCTTATCATGAGAAATGGCCAAAACTATAAATTTAAGGTATATAGAAAGCCCACACAGGTAGACAGTTTCATTCACTTTTTATCGAATCACCTTGAGTCTACCAAAATGTCATTTTTTTCTGCTATGTTCTTAAGATGTCTGCGTATTTGTGACTCTGAATTTATTGACGATGAATTGAAACACATTCGCTCCATTGCACAGAAACTCGGGTACCCTTCTGTGTTTGTTGATCGTTGTTTTAAAAGGGCTAAAAATCCTTTCATTCCTCTCAAACCAGACAAGTTCCTACATTTAAGAATATTTTGACTCTGCCCTATCGTAACGAATTTGTCCCGTTAGTTCGGTCCCTCAAGCTTCTAAATATTAATGTTGTTTTCAAGTATGACTCAACCATTACCAATATGTTAATAAGGAATAGCCCAAGTTTGAATGTAAATGGAAGTGTTTATTGTATTCCATGTAGCAAATGTAATTGTAATTATGTAGGACAGACAGGAAAAACACTGCAGCTCAGAATCAAACAACATAAGTATAATATCAGAACAGCATCTGAAAGCAGTGCCTTGTTCGTTCATGTTAGGAATAATAATCACCCCATTGCTTGGGAAAAAAGCTTAGAAGTATTTAAATCATCTTGTGTCACAGAAAGACTTCTGGTTGAAGCTAGTTTGATTACGGAATTAAAATCAATAAACCTTAGTGATGGTCAGTTCACAAACTGATAATATGTTACATAAATTTATTTGTCAGTGGCCCAAGGTTAAAAATGCTTTGAAAACCTTTGATCTAGAATCTATATGTATGATAGTTATTTTGTGGGTCCCTTATTTTTGACCAGACCTGACTAGTCACGTCACCCCCCTTCTCTTAAGCTCCTCTACGTGTGTGTTGGTGTGGGGATTAGTGGATGACATCATTATGATCTGACCTCATGTTTTTAAGGTCACCCTGTATATTTAAGCCTCTCTCTGTCCATGTAATCCAGTTGCCTCTGAAGATGTCTTGAATAAAGACGAAAGCTAAGGTGCTCCGTTGTTTCCATTTTCCCGTGTTCATAAGGTATATAACGACAGTATAGAAAATATGTTGATGAATATCAATATTACTAGTAACGATGTGCTTAAAGTAATTAACAAACTGAAGCCTCATAAATCGCCTGGTCCAGACGAGGTATATGCTAGAATATTAAAAGAATGTAGAGATGAGTTGAGTAATCCATTAGCAGTTTTATTTAATAAGTCATTAAAATCGGGCCTAGTGCCAGAAGCTTGGAAACTTGCAAATGTAGTTCCGATTTTCAAAAAGGGTGATAAATCAATAGCATCAAATTACCGTCCCATTAGTCTCACGTCAATCATAGGCAAGTTGCTAGAGCCAATTATTGCTACAAAAATCAGAAGCCACCTTGAAACATTCAACTTAATTCATTCTTCTCAGCACGGGTTCACCCAGGGACGTTCTTGTCTCACAAATTTGCTTAGCTTTTTCTCAGAAGTATTTGAAGCGGTAGATAATGATAAGTCATATGATATAATTTATTAGATTTCAGCAAAGCATTCGATAGAGTCCTCATGAGAGATTGATAAGGAAGGTAGAAGCACATGGAATAGGTGGATCAGTATTAAAATGGATTAGGTCATGGTTAACTGGTAGGAAACAAAGGAGTTAAATGGATTAAGAATCAGACTAGAGGTGCAGTCCAAAACCCAGGTTCCCCAGGGATCTGTATTAGGCCACTCTGCTGTTTGTTATATTCATTAATGAAAGTCTTGATTTTAGGCATAACTAGTAGGATTAGTAAATTTGCAGATGATGCCAAAATGGGGAGAGGGATAAATTCAGACAGTGACTTTGAACACCTTCAAAGAGATCTAGATACCTTACATGAGTGGTCAGTAGACTGGCAAATGAATTTTAATAGTGATAAATGCAAGGTACTACAGATAGGGAAGACGAATACAAACGTTAAGTATAAACTAGGTAACACGGAAATAGAAAACTCAGTTTGTGAAAAAAATCAAGGTGTATTTGTTAGCAACGACTTGAAACCTAGAAAACAATGTATTAGCGTTCGCAACAAAGACGACAAGTTCTTGGGTTCATATCTAGTCTGTGAGTAACAGAACTGCTGACGTTATCTTGAGAAACTTTACCTAGCATTAGTGAAGATACACATGGATTGCGGTTCAGTTCTGGTGTCCCTTATAGAATGGACATAGATTCTTTGGAGAGAGTACAAGAAAGAATGACAAAAAAAATGATCCATAATATTAGTAACCTTCCATATGAAGAAAGGGCCTTTGAAAAGCAGGCTTACATTCATTGAAGGCGTAGAGTTAGGGGAATATGATAGAGGTGTACAAGTGGGTAAGTGGGATTAGCAAGGGTAAAATGGAAGATGTTCTGAAGCTCAGTAATAACGAAATAACTAGAACAAATGGCTTTAAATTAGATAAATTCCGATTCAGAAAAGATATAGGCAAGCACTGGTTTGGTAATAGAGTTGTGGATATGTGGAATAGACTACCGAGTGCTATAGTAGGATCGGGGACGCTAGGGAGCTTCAAGACGAAGTTGGATAGGCACATGGAAGTGCTGGGATGGGTGTGAAAGGGATCTGCCCTGTATGGGCCAGTCGGCCTCCTGCAGTATCCCACTTTCTTATGTTCTTATGTTCTTATATATATATATATATATATATATATATATATATATATATATATATATATATATATATATATATATATATATATATATATATATATATATATATATATATATATATATATATATATATATATATATATATATATATATATATATATATTTTATTCACATCTTCAGCTGCTCTGAAGATGTCTTGAATAAAACATGTGAGTACCTGCTGTTTCCATTTTCCCGTGATTTATCAAGATTTATCTTATCCACGTTTTCATTGTGATTTACATGAAATATATATATATATATATATATATATATATATATATATATATATATATATATATATATATATATATATATATATATATATATATATATATATATATATATATATATATATATATATATATATATAAAATATATATATATATATATATATTTTTTTTTTTTTTTTTTTTTTTAACCGAGTTTTTACATTCAATGGAACAACTGTAGGCCTACATTTGTTAACATTTAATTTCATATATATTTTACAGAATGTCTTTTTTTTCAATTATCGCCCGTTTTCCCTAATATTTATATGAATAATATCTTAGATTCCTTCAAGTGTAAAAAATGGTGCTAGTCAGATCCACCTGAAGGCCCCGAATGCTGCTCCTCCATCAAGGTATACCTTAACCTTCACATTGATCTCCTCCACTTACAAGTGCATACCAAAACTGACACACTGATATTCAACCCTAAAAAGTACCTCGTACCTTTAAAACTACCATAGATTAATTTTAGAGACCCATAATTTACTCATAATGTTACGGGTTGGGTGTAAATGGGACTGCCCAGCAATAGGCCCGCTGCAGTTTCCTTCATTCTTATGTTTTATGTTCTTATGTATCACAACAAAATAATACTCGTTCATTCAAATTTTTCAGGCATCAGATACGACTCTCCTTGTTTACCAAAACACTACTATCCATGATGGAGTACAGGCGCTTTAGCCAACAGCACATGTCCTGACCCCCCCACTCCCCGAAAAAACCCTACACAATAGCCATAACTCCAGCCAGACATAAGAAATACCTTCCCAGATTCAATGACATTATCTCAGTTTTTAAAATATTATTGATATCCAGTTCTTTAAATTATTACACTAAAGCACCAAATCTACGTACTGTACGAAATACTACCCAAATCTCAAAATATTGGCTCAGTCCTTAAAATATTATCCTTATCTTTCGAACAGTACCCTAAAACAGTACTCTGGCCCCTTAAACTTGCTACTCTAAACCTTAAACACGTCTTCGACCATTAGAACAGACTGCCGCACCAAAATATAGTGTGGATGAGGTAGGAGTAGATCAGTGATGAGATGGGTGGTGTCACCAAGGCCGTACCGAGGTAGTGAACCACTGTGATAGTACTGTATATACCCACCTCTCACCCCGCATGACTCATCTTAGATGTGGACCCTCTTGTGTCCGCTCACCCTGGCTCAATCTTCATTCTCCCAGGGTTGCTCATATTACCCGTCTCATTCTTCTTTTATTTCACTTTTTATTTTCCTCTGTCTTAGCGACTTTTCTTAGAAGAATAGTTTAGACTTTAGAACATGGATTATATTTTCCTGTTTTACATATCTTCACCTGAACTTATATCTCTTCCTACTTGTTAACGCAAATTAAACTTTATTTTTGTCTTGTTATATCATTACAATGCACAGGATAGAAAAGAATTTATTTTCCTTTTTCAGCCCAACATAAAACACTGTGTTGATGTTTTTGATCGATCTGTGATATTATAATTCTCACTTGCAAATTGTTTAAGCTTTTTTCTCCCAAAATACTTCCTAAATTTGTTTTGTCCGTAATGTTTGTTTCGGTTCTAATGTTATTAATAGCCATTTTCTCTTCCAGGTGAGTGAAGTGCGCGAGTGAGAAACATTGATCACTTGAGGTATTGTAGAGTATTCCGAGTAGGGATCATATGCATGAGTTGACAGTAGGGATCATATGCATGAGTTGACAGTAGGGATCATCTCTATGAGTTGACGGTAGGGATCATCTCTATGAGTTGACGGTAGGGATCATATGCATGAGTTGACAGTAGGGATCATATGCATGAGTTGACAGTAGGGATCATCTCTATGAGTTGACGGTAGGGATCATCTCTATGAGTTGACGGTAGGGATCATATGCATGAGTTGACAGTAGGGATCATATGCATGAGTTGACAGTAGGGATCATCTCTATGAGTTGACGGTAGGGATCATATGCATGAGTTGACAGTAGGGATCATATGCATGAGTTGACAGTAGGGATCATCTCTATGAAGACGGTAGATCATCTCTATGAGTTGACAGTAGGACTGCATGAGTTGACAGCAGGGATCATATGCATGAGTTGACAGTAGGGATCATCTCTATGAGTTGACAGTAGGGATCATATGCATGACTTAACAGTAGGGATCATCTCTATGAGTTGACAGTAGGGATCATATGCATGAGTTAACAGTAGGGATCATCTCTATGTGTTAACAGTAGGGATCATATGCATGAGTTGACAGTAGGGATCATCTCTATGAGTTGACAGTAGGGATCATATGCATGAGTTAACAGTAGGGATCATATGCATGAGTTAACAGTAGGGATCATCTCTATGAGTTGACAATAGGGATCATCTCTATGAGTTGACAGTAAGGATCATATGCATGAGTTGACAGTAGGGATCATATGCATGAGTTGACAGCAGGGATCATATGCATGAGTTGACAGTAGGGATCATCTCTATGAGTTGACAGTAGGGATCATATGCATGAGTTAACAGTAGGGATCATCTCTATGAGTTGACAGTAGGGATCATCTCTATGAGTTGACAGTAGGGATCATATGCATGAGTTAACAGTAGGGATCATATGCATGAGTTAACAGTAGGGATCATATGCATGAGTTAACAGTAGGGATCATCTCTATGTGTTAACAGTAGGGATCATATGCATGAGTTGACAGTAGGGATCATCTCTATGAGTTGACAGTAGGGATCATATGCATGAGTTAACAGTAGGGATCATATGCATGAGTTTACAGTAGGGATCATATGCATGAGTTGACAGTAGGGATCATATATATGAGTTGACAGTAGGGATCATCTCTATGTGTTAACAGTAGGAATCATATATATGAGTTGACATGTAATGGGCCCCTGTCTCATCAACAGAACATATTATATAAATGGGTCAATACATCTGATATTATATTCAGATTCACCACCCTGTAACTTTCCACTGGCTATGAGGTGACATGTTCAATGCACGTGATAAGGTGTGCCCACGGGAAGCTGCGTCATACTATGCTGAGTAAAGGCATAAGTAGCCGGCTCTCTGGCCACCTGAAGCGAGCAGTAGTTTGATATCCTTGACTAGAGGAAGACGTCATTTGAGAGCCGCAGTGGATGGCTCTGTCTTCCCTCGAGGGGGAACGACGTACCCATACCGTTCTCCCTCGATGGGTCACTACTCATGAGTCGCTCACATCAACATATATCGTAAGGACGTGACCTAACGTTTATAATACATAAACGCCGTCCCTTTGTCATTCACTCCTATACAGTGGGACTTACGGTCGATCTACACTCAGGAATTATATACCCTTTTATAATAAAACAAGGAACTACCGTTTGGGTTTCGTTACTTAAACCCAAATAATAAATATATGTGAACGGCCTGGTTAATTGCACAAGCAGCCGATTCAGACGAAGAGTGTGGGGAGATATGTTAGAGGTATTTAAGTGGGTGAAAGGAATCAATAAAGGGGATATAGATAAAGTTCTTATAATATCCGAGCAGGATAGGACTTGTAGCAACGGATTTAAGTTGGATAAGTTTAGGTTTAGGAGAGAAATAGGAAGGAACTGGTTCACAAATAGGGTGGTGGACGAGTGGAACAAGCTTAGCAACTTTGTAGTAAGTGCTGAAACGCTAGAAAGTTTTAAAAGGAGGCTAGATAGATTCATGGATTATAGAGAGTGGTAGTAACTCTCGACAGGAGCTGTCATGCACAGGCCAACTGGCCTATTGCAACTCCTTATTTTCTTATTGTAGTGGATGCAATCCTAGACAAGGTTCTTGAAACTCCAGAGCACGAGCAGTAGGTATATTCAATAAGTGTACAAGACTTGGCGTGATAGCCGACCGATACAGGAGCGGGCACAAGGGACCCCGGACCGTAGGTAGGCCGAGGCTGATCTGAGGGATGTTGTCTAGCTGGGCAAGGAGAGTTGCTAGACATCACTAGGACAATAACTGAGGTCCTCTAGTTACTCGACTAGCGCGGTACAGACATAGTATATCGGGGCCTAGTGAGTGAACATAGGCGGCATTAGACATAAGCATAGATATCAGACATGGTATAATGATATGTAGTAATACAGACATGTGAATAAATGGTACAATGAATGGTAACAGAGTCTTGGCGTCAGGCGTGTTCACATATCTATACACCTCCCTCCCCCTTTACGCTCGTAGTGCCATCTCGAGCGGTCTACGGACTCTTTTTCCATGAGTCGGGGGGAGCGGCGAGGGACAATGGGAGGATCAACTGACGACCTTCGTTCCTGGTCTGGGCAAGGGGACACAGGGGACGGGGAGGAAGGTTCGTCACTAGAGGATGGCACTGGGCGGAGATGGCGTCTGTTTCGCCACCACACACGACCACTGGGGAGGCGGACTTGGTACGAACGAGACTCGCCACGGCCCATGACGACCCCGACCTTGTCCCAGCGGTGTGACGTCGGGTCCTGGATTCGTACTTGCTGGCCGACGGTCAACCTGGGAAGGGGGCGGGCATGGGCGTCATAGTGGCTTGTCACTTGGGCCATCCGGGCAGCCTCACGGCGGTCACACTCGTCCGCCTTGATCTGCCATTCATCTAAGAAGGACTGGGGGTGGGCAGGCACACGAGTACGAAGGGGGCGGCCATACAACACCTGGGCAGGAGAGCGTCCGGCAGGGGTAGGGGTGTTACGGAGTTCTAGTAGGCCCCTGTCGAACTCCTCGCAGTCCAGGTTCCCCGTTGGTGCTGTCTTGAGGATGAGGTATTTTACGGACTTTACCGCTGCCTCGGCGTGGCCATTCGCCTGCGGGTAATGAGGGGAGGTGACGATGTGGTGGACGCCCCAGCGTTCGGCGAAGCTCTTGAACTCGTGGCTATTGAACGGGGGCCCACCGTCGGTTCGGAGGCGGAGAGGCACTCCGACTTCCCGGAAGAAGCGACAGAACATCCGGATGACCCTGGAAGAGGTGGTGTCCCGACCGCAGGGAACTACCACGGGCCATCCAGAGAGCCTGTCGGCGACCACCAGGAAAGACTTTCCGGCCACATTAAAGAAGTCGGCGGACACGGACTCAAAGGGCCGCTTTGGGAGGTCATTGCACAGGTACGGCTCTTGTTGCTGGCTGGGCTGGAGTTGCTGGCAAGGCTCACAGGCCTCAACCGTGCTCTTAATATCGGCGTCAATACCAGGCCAGAAGACGGTCTGACGGGCTCTGCGCCTGGTGGCTTCAACGCCGCGGTGGCTGTCATGGAGGCGGGATAAGGTGCGCCGGCGGAGGGCAGCGGGAACGACGATCCTGGGGCCGTACAACACCAGCTCTCCGTCCGCATAGAGGCTATCCCTTAGCTTCCAGAAGGGGAGGGCGGAGGCGTGAATGTCGTAGCGGTTGGTGGGGAATCCAGCGGAGACGTAGTCGAGGAGTTGGGCGTATGCCGGGTCTTGAGCGGCGGCGATGCGAAGCTCCTGGAGGGTAACGAGGACGTCGCTGAACTGACGAAAAAAGAACTCCCGGGCGGCAGCAGGTGTGGTCATGGCTGAAACAGGTATCTCTGCACACCTGTTGAGGTGTGTCACGGCGAGGATGGGCTTTGGGAACTCGGATGAGACGATGGCCAAGTCCTGACAATGGCCACATGACAAGAGAGGGGTTTGGATGCCCTCGTGGACGTGGACTGTGGCAAGGCAAGACTTGGGACCGAGCTGTAATGTTGCCTTGAAGCACCCCAAAGCTGGAGACATCGGGGACCCGTCCGCTGTGAGCACGTCGTTCCTGGCTGTGGGTGACAGGCTACTCCTGGGGATGTTGAGGGCGTCCAGGTGTGTTGGTCCAATCACCGTGATGTCCGCGCCCGTGTCAGGTATCATCAGGAGGTTGGAAGAGTTGGTGCCGTAGGACAGACGAACATTGACGGGCTTGGGGGACCTGTCACTCGAGGCATCGTCCACGCGTAGGCATCCTTTGTTGTTCTTGGGAGATGGTGAAGAGACATTTTGAACTGGGGATGGGGGCTTCTCGGTGGACCCGCAACACTTGGCGAAGTGTCCTTGCTTGTTGCAAACGTTGCATGAGGCCTTGTTGGCGGGGCATCGAGGTGTGCGGGGCCAGTGGCCTTGAAATCCGCAGTTTCGACATGTACTATCAGCCGCAGGGCACTTTCCTGGACCGTGCTGGCGCTGACAGCTTCTGCAGGATTCGGGAGAAAAAACTGGTGACCGTGACGGGGGCTGTGGAGAGGACGCCGTCTGCGTCTGGCGTTGATTCCTCTTGTAGGTGGAGACGGCGTGAACTTGAGATGGCGATGAGTGTATAGCTGAGGCAGCCTCTCTTGTGGCCTCATACGACCTGCAATGGGTGACGAAGTCGGTGAGGGGGGAGGCGGCGTCGAGGGTGAGGAGTTTCTGAAGCAGGTCCTCGTCACGTACACCCATCAGCAAGATCATCTTGAGCTGGATCTCGGCACAGGTTACAGGATCGCCTGTACATAGGTCCACCTCGGCTGCTAGGTCCTTAAGTCGTGCATAGAAGTCTGAGAATGATTCCCCAGAGGCTTGTTTGCAGGATAGCAGTTCCCTACGACGCAAAGCTTCATTGTGGAGGCCACGGAAATGACTCTGCAAGGCGTCTAAGACCTCTTTCACTGACATGGGGGAGTCAGGGGGAATGGCTAGCGTGTGCTCTAGGAGGCGTTGAACATCGAGGGAGATGCACGATCTTAATTGGATGAGTTGTTTCTGAGGGGGCATTCGGTCGAGGTCAGACATGACAGCAAAGTCTTCGAAACGACGTCGCCATTGACGGTATACTTGATATGTTGCATCGGATTGAAGAGGTGGGGGGCTGGTAACTGAAGACTTGCTGTGCAGGGGTGTGCTCGAGACGGCAAGCGGTGGAGGAGGCACGGAGAGGTCGACGAAAGTTGAGACTGGAACAGGTGGTTGAGAAGGCACTGAGGCATACCCAAGGGGGATAGGTGCCGTGTGAGGAGGCGTTGTCTGAAGGATAGATGAAGAGGCTGAAGCTGGCGAATTGGTTGTGGCAGCTGGTGAAGTCGTCCTCATTGCCAGCAATTCCAATAGTGTCAGGAGTTTGTGGTTATCAGCTTGGTGTTGTTGTTGAAGTTGGAGACGGTAAGCTGATTCCTCTTGACGTCTTTGGGCTTCCTTCTCTTGGGAAACTTGTAGGAAGTAGATTAACTGACGTATATCCTGGCTCCCATCCTTTGAATTTGGCGCGCCCGGCGTGTGAGGCGTGAGGAGGGGTGGGGGGGTCTGTGAGGCTTCGTCTACCTCATAATCCTCATCTAAATTTCCCGGCAAATCGTCGTGGTCAGACATCTCGTGCTTAGTGTGGTTGCGATGGGAAAGACAAGGAGAATAAGGTGAAGTGCTATGTTTTCGTCAATGTACTTGCCTAAGTGTAGGAACTGGCGGGCAAGTAAAAGAGTACTGACTGTAATATTTGTGAAGTGAGGGGAGACGGCTGGCAGCGGTGTATCCCTCCGGGCGCCCGGGCCGGGCTGGTGGTGGCTCAGTGTGGGGGAGGCAGTCAGTGGCTTGCGGGCCTGTGCGGGCGGGGGGTGTTTGCCGGAGGTGCTGTCTTGGAGACTGGGCTGGGGGCGTTTCTGCTACCTGTAGGGCCGCAGAGACATAGCAAACAGACATGAAAGGCACTGCACTTCACTTAGGGCACTTCACAAGGTCACAAAGCACTTTAAATCCAGGGGCACTGTGGAGTATATCTTCTGGGCGGGAAACGGAGAGGGCCGGGAGACGGACTAGGCCGGCTTTTGCGACTTGTGAACTGTCGTGTTGGAGCTACTCAACTGCGCCATGTAGTGGATGCAATCCTAGACAAGGTTCTTGAAACTCCAGAGCACGAGCAGTAGGTATATTCAATAAGTGTACAAGACTTGGCGTGATAGCCGACCGATACAGGAGCGGGCACAAGGGACCCCGGACCGTAGGTAGGCCGAGGCTGATCTGAGGGATGTTGTCTAGCTGGGCAAGGAGAGTTGCTAGACATCACTAGGACAATAACTGAGGTCCTCTAGTTACTCGACTAGCGCGGTACAGACATAGTATATCGGGGCCTAGTGAGTGAACATAGGCATTAGACATAAGCATAGATATCAGACATGGTATAATGATATGTAGTAATACAGACATGTGAATAAATGGTACAATGAATGGTAACAGAGTCTTGGCGTCAGGCGTGTTCACATATCTATACACTTATGTTCTTATGTACAGTGACAGTAAGACCTGATCCAGGAGAGGTCACGGACAAGGTACCTGAGTTAACCCGGCGTTATAACATTGTCTGCATCCCTGGAGCGTGAAATTGTCACTCCAAAGGGGAGGGGGGTGGGGGGGGGGTTCGCCAGAAGAGGAAGACAGGCAAAGAAAGGCAAAGAGGGACTACGAAATCAGGACAGCAAGAAAATCAAAGACGAATCCCAAGGGATTTTTCCAGGTATATAGGACAAAGGTCAAGGACAAAGTGGGGCCTTTAAAGTCAGATAGAAGGAAAATGATTGATGACAGTAAGAAAATTAGCAAAGCATTAAACAGCTACTTCTCATCAGTTTTCACAGAAGAAATTTACGAGGGAATTCCAGAGGTGGAACTCATATTTAGGGGAAATGAAGAAGAGAAATTAAAGAATATCACTTTCAGAAAAGAGGATGTTCTTAAGAAGATAAATAAATTAAAGAAGACAAAATCCCCAGGGCCGAATGAAATTTTCCCTCGAGTTTTGAAAGAGTGTAAGGAAAAGATTAGCGGACCCCTCGTAAATTTATTTACAAGATCTTTAGACACGGGAGTTGTGCCAGACTTGTGGAAACAGGCAAATGGTCAGAAATGGCAAATGAAATTCAACACCAGCAAGTGCAGCGTACTTAATATAGGAAGAAACAAATACTGTCAATGTATACAGCCTTAACAACATTAACCTAGAGAAGTCGACTAATGAAAGAGACTTAGGGGTACTTGTAAGCCCGGACGTACGGCCTACAAGACATTGCGTTAATGTTCGAAATAAGGCTAACAGAGTATTAGGTTTTATATCTAGAAGTGTAAGTAATAAGAGTGCAGAGGTCTTATTGCAACTATATCTTGCGCTAGATAGGCCTCACCTCGATTATGCGGTTCAGTTCTGGTGCCCTTATTATAGAATGGGTATCAATTCACTGAAGTCGGTGCAGCGAAGAATGACGATAATTGTTCCGGGACTTAGAAACCTTCCATATCAAGATAAGTTAAAGAAACTAAACTTGCATTCCCTAGTAAGAAGAAGAGTGTGGGGAGCTATGATAGAAGTATTTAAGTGGGTGAAAGGAATCAATAAAGGAGATATAGATGAAGTTCTTATAATATCTGAGCAGGATAAGACTCGTAGCAACGGATTTAAGTTGGATAAGTTTAGGTTTAGGAGGGAGATAGGAAAGAACTGGTTCACAAATAGGGTGGTGGACGAGTGGAACAAGGTAAGCAACTTTGTAGCAAGTGCTGGAATGCTGGAAAGTTTTAAAAGGAGGCTAGATAGCTTCATGGTTGATAGAGAGTGTTAGTAACTCTCGACAGGAGCTGCCATGCACAGGCCAACCGGCCTATTGCAGGCTCCTTAATTTCTTATGTTCTTATGTTCTTATGAGTT
>NW_024742656.1:0-10244 GCF_018991925.1 Homarus americanus
TTTTCAGAAATTTTTCCAAAATTTTCCAAAATTTTTTCAAAAATTTTGAAAATTTTTCTGAATTTTCAAAAATATTTCAAAACATTTCGAATTTTTTTCAGAAAATTTTCCAAAAAAATTTTCTAAATTGTTCACAATTTTTCAAAAATGGTTACGTAGTTCCTCCACCATGGATTTCCACCAGCCACATTCAAAATTACCGACCTAGGCGATAGTAAAGCCTACCTCGAGAAGGAGGACCAAAAATAACTTGGAAGCATAGCCACCGAGACACCGGCAGATGCAGCATGATACTTCACAGATGGCTTGGTGATCCAAAACATCATACATCCGGAGCGGCCTTCTACACCTGTCAGACCTCTGAAAATTTTTTGAAAATTTCTGAAAAATCTTTCAAAATTTTCAAAAATTTTCAAAATTTTCCAAAATTTTCAAAATTTTCTAAAAAATTTTCAAAAATATTCAAAATTATCCGAAATTTTCAGAAATTTTCCAAAATTTTCCCAAATTTTTTAAAATTTCAAAAATTTTTCAGAAATTTTTCCAAAATTTTCCAAAAATTTTTCTAAAATTGTTTACAATTTTAAAAAATGGTTACGTAGTTCCTCCACCATGGAGCTCTCCACCAGCCACATTCAAAATTACCGACCTAGGCGCATAGTAAAGCTTCTACCTCCAGAAGGAGCACTCAAAAATAACTGAAGCTATAGCCACCGAGACACCGGCAGATGCAGCATGATACTTCACAGATGGCTTGGTAGATCCAAAACATCATACATCCGGAGGCGGCCTTATACACCCAAGGTCAGACCCTCTGAATTTTTTGAAAATTTTCGGAATCTTCAAAATTTTCTCAAAATTTTCAAAAATATTCAAAATTTCAATTTTCAGAAATTTTCAAAATTTTCCAAAATTTTTCAAAATTTCAAAATTTCAAAATTTTCAAAATTTTCCAAAAATTCCAATTCAAAATTTTTCAGAATTTTCAAAAATTTTCAAAAAATATTCAAAATTATCCGAAAAATTTTCAGAAATTTTCCAAAAATTTTCCCAATTTTTTCAAAAATTTCAAAAAATTTTTCAGAAATTTTTCCAAAATTTTCAAAATTTTCCAGTCATTTTCCAAAAATTTTCAAATATTGAAAATTTTTCAAAATATTTTAAAACATTTCAAAAATTTTCAGAAAATTTTCCAAAATTTTCTAAAATTGTTCACAATTTTTCAAAAATGGTTACGTAGTTCCTCCACCATGGAGCTCTCCACCAGCCACATTCCAAAATTACCGGACCTAGGCGATAGTAAAGCCTACTCCTGAGAAGGAGGACCTCAAAAAATAACTCTGGAAGCCATAGCCACCGAGACACCGGCAGATGCAGCATGATACTTCACAGATGGCTCGGTGATCCAAAACATCATACATCCGGAGCGGCCTTTCACACCAAGGTCAGACCCTCTGAGAATTTTTTGAAATTTTTCGAAAATCTTCAAAAATTTTCCAAAAATTTTCAAAAATTTTCCAAAAATTTTCAAAAAATTTTCTAAAATTTTCAAAATATTGAAATTATCCGAAAATTTTCAGAAATTTTCCAAAATTTTTCCAAATTTTAAAAAATTTCAAAAAATTTTCAGAATTTTTCCAAATTTTCAAAATTTTCTCCAAAATTTTCGAAAATTTTCAATTTTCAATTTTTTCGAAAATTTTCCGGTATCAAAATATTTTAAAACATTTCCAAAAATTTCAGAAAATTTTCCGTAAATTTTCTAAAATTGTTCACAATTTCAAAAATGGTTACGTAGTTCCTCCACCATGGAGCCCTTCAGCCACATTCAAAATTACTGACCTAGGCGATAGGCTACCTCGAGAGGACCTCAAAAAATAACAATTTTCAATTTTTCAAAATTTCTCAAAATTTTTCCAAAATTTTCAAATTTTTCAAAATTTTCTCTTCCAAATTTTCAAAATTTTCCAAAATTTTTCAAAAAATTCTCCAAAATTTTCCGAAAATTTTTCAGAAATTTTCAAAAATTTTCAAAATTTTCAAAAATTTCAAATATTTCACAATTTTCAGAAAATTTTCAAAATATTTCAAAACATTTCAAAATTTTCAGAAAATTTTCCAAAAATTTTCTAAAATTGTTCACAATTTTTCAAAAATGGTTACGTAGTCCTCCACCATGGAGCTCTCCACCAGCCACATTCAAAGTTACTGACCCAGGCGATAGTAAAGCCTACCTCCAGAAGGAGCACTCAAAAATAACTGAAGCCAGCACACGACACACCGGCAGATGCAGCATGATACTACAGATGGCTTGGTGGATCCAAAACATCATACATCCGGAGCGGCCTTATACACCTAAGGTCAGACCTCTGAAAATTTTTGAAAATTTCGAAAATCTTCAAAATTTTTCCAAAAATTTAAAATTTTTCCAAAAATTTTCAAAAATTTTCCAAAAAATTTTCAAAATATTCAAAAATTATCCGAAAAATTTTCAGAAATTTTCCAAAATTTTCCAAAATTTTCAATATTTCTAAAAAATTTTCAGAAAATTTCAAAAAAATTTTCCAAAAATTTTCTCCAAAATTTTCAAAATTTTCCAAAAATTTCAAAAATTTTCCGAAAATTTTCAAATATTTCAAAAACATTTCCCTAAATTTTCAGAAAATTTTTTCCAAAAATTCTAAAATTGTTCAATTTTTCAAAAAATGGTTACGTAGTGCCTCCACCATGGAGCTCCACCAGCCACATTCAAAATTACCGACCTAGGCGATAGTAAAGCCTACCTCGAGAAGGTGACCTCAAAAATAACTCCCAAGCCATAGCCACCGAGACACCGGCAGATGCAGCATGATACTACAGATGGCTCGGTGGATCCAAACATCATACATCCGGAGCGGCCTTCTACACCTGTCAGACTCTGAAATTTTTTTCGGAATTTTTCAAAAATTTTCAAAATTTTCAAAATTTTCAAAAAATTTTCCAAAAATTTCAAAATTCTCCAAAAAATTTCAAAATATTCAAAAAATTATCCGAAAAATTTTCAGAAATTTTCAAAAAATTTTTCCAAAATTTCAAAATTTCATAAAATTTTCAGAAAATTTTCAAAATTTTCCAAAATTTTCAAAATTTTTCAAAAATTTGTAATTTTCCATAATTTTCAAAAATTTTCTGAAAATTTTCAGAAATTTCCAAAATTTTCAAAATTTTTCAAAATTTCAAAATATTTCACAATTTTCAGAAAAATTTTTCAAAATATTTCAAAACATTTCCAAAAATTTCAGAAAAATTTTCCAAAATTTTCTAAAATTGTTTACAATTTTTCAAAAAATGGTTACGTAGTTCCTCCACCATGGAGCTCTCCACCAGCCACATTCAAAATTACCGACCTAGGCGATAGTAAAGCCTACCTCCAGAAGGAGCACCTCAAAAATAACTGAATCCATAGCCACCGACACACCGGCAGATGCAGCATGATACCACAGATGGCTTGGTGATCCAAAAATCACTACATCCGGAGCGGCCTACACCCAAGGTCGACCTCTGAAAATTTATCGAATTTTTTCAAAAAATTTTTCAAAATTTTCCAAAAATTTTCAAAATTTCAAAAATTTTCAAAAAAATTTCAAAATATTCAAAATTATCCGAAAAATTTTCAGAAATTTCCTCCAAAATTTTCCAAAAATTTCGTAATTTCACAAAATTTTCCGAAATTTTTCCAAAATTTTCCAAATTTTTCAAAATTTTTCAAAATATTTCCAAAAATTTTCAGAAAATTTTCAAAATTTTCCCAAAATTTTCAAAATTTTTCGTATTTCAAAAATTTTCCAAAATTTTCAAAAATTCTTCAAAATTTTCAAAAATTTTCCAAAATTTTCCAAAATTTTCAAAATTTTCAAAATTTTCAAAATTTCAAAAATTTTCAGAAATTTTTCCGTACAAAAAGTCTCAAAATTTTCAAAAATTCTTCCAAAATTTTTCAAAATATTTCAAAACATTTCCAAAATTTTCAAAATTTTTCAAAAAATTTCAAAAATTTTCCAAAATTTTCAAAATTTTCCGAAAAATTTTCAGAAATTTCCAATTTCAAAATTTTTCAAAAATTTCAAAATATTTCACAATTTTCAGAAAATTTTTCAAAATATTTCAAAACATTTCAAAAATTTTCAGAAAATTTTCAAAAATTTTCTAAAATTGTTCACATTTCAAAAATGGTTACGTAGTTCCTCCACCATGGAGCTCTCCACCAGCCACATTCAAAATTACCGACCTAGGCGATAGTAATTCCTACCCCAGAAGGACTCAAAAAATAAACTCTAGCCATACCACCGAGACACCGGCAGATGCAGCATGATACTCACAGATGGCTCGGTGGATCCAAAACATCATACATCCGAGCGGCCTCTACACCCAAGGTCAGACCTTCTGAAAATTTATTTGAATTTTTTCAAAATTAAAAATTTCCAAAATTTTAATCAAAAATTTTCAAAAATTTCAAAAAAAAATTTCCAAAACACAAAACCTCAAAAAATTTCACAAAATTTTCCAAAAAATTTTCCAAAAATTTTCAAAATTTTCCAAAAAACCAAAATTTCAAAATTTTTCAAAAATTTCAAAAATTTTCCAAAATTTTCAAAAATTCTTCCAAATTTCAAAATTTTCCGTAATTTTCAAAATTTTCAAAATTTTCAAAATTTTTTCAAAAAATTTAAAAATTTTCAAAATAATTTTCAAAATTTTTCAAAAATCTTCCAAAATTTTTCAAAATATTTCCAAAAACTTCCAAAATTTCAAATTTTTCAGAAATTTCAAAATTTTTCCAAAATCTTTCCAAAATTTTCCGAAAATTTTCAGAAATTTCCAAAATTTTCAAAAATTCTCAATTTCAAAATATTTCACAATTTTCAGAAAATTTTTCAAAATATTTCAAACATTTCCAAAATTTTCAGAAAATTTTCCAAAAATTTTCTAAAATTGTTCACAATTTTTCAAAATGGTTACGTAGTTCCTCCACCATGGAGCTTCCACCAGCCACATTCAAAATTACCGACCCAGGCGATAGTAAGCCTACTCCAGAAGGAGGACCTCAAAAATAACTGGAAGCCATAGCCACCGAGCACACCGGCAGATGCAGCATGATACTTCACAGATGGCTGGTGGATCCAAAACATCATACATCCGAGCGGCCTTTACACCCAAGGTCAGACCTCCTGAAAATTTTTGGAAAATTCGAAAATCTTCAAATTTTTCCAAAATTTTCAAAATCTTCCAAAAATTTCAAAATTTTCCAAAATTTTCAAAAATATTCAAAATTATCCGAAAAATTTTCAGAAATTTTCCAAAAAATTTTCCAAATTTTTTCAAATATTTCAAAAATTTTCAGAAAATTTTCTGAAATTTTCTCCAATTTCAAAATTTTCAAAATTTTCTGTACTAAAATTTTCCGAAAATTTTTCAAAATATTCCCTTAAATTTTCAGAAAATTTTCCAAAAATTTTCTAAAATTGTTCACAATTTTTCAAAAATGGTTACGTAGTGCTCCACCATGGAGCCTCCACCAGCCATTCAAAATTACCGACCCAGGCGATAGTAAAGCCTACCTCGAGAAGGGTGACCTCAAAATAACTCTGAAGCCATAGCCACCGAGACACCGGCAGATGCAGCATGATACTTACAGATGGCTCGGTGGATCCAAAACATCATACATCCGGAGCGGCCTTCTACACCATAACAGACCTCTGAAAATTTTTTCGAATTTTTCAAAAATTTTCAAAATTTTCCAAAATTTTCAAAAATTTCCAAAAATTTCGTAATTTTCCAAAAATTTCAAAATATTCAAAATTATCCGAAAATTTTCAGAAATTTTAATTTTCACAAATTTTAAAATTTCATTAAAAAATTTTCAGTACTTCAAAATTTTCCCAAAATTTTCAAAATTTTTCAAAAAATTTCAAAATTTGAAAATTTTCAAAAATTTTCCGAAAAATTTTCAGAAATTTCCAAAATTTTCAAAAATTTTCAAAAATTTCAAATATTTCACAATTTTCAGAAAATTTTCAAAATATTTCAAAACATTTCCCAAAATTTTTCTGAAAATTTTCCAAAATTTTCTAAAATTGTTTACAATTTTTTCAAAAATGGTTACGTAGTTCCTCCACCATGGAGCTCCACCAGCCAACATTCTTACCACGACCCAGGCGATAGTAAAGCCTACCTCCAGAAGGAGCACTCAAAAATAACTGAATCCATAGCCACCGACACACCGGCAGATGCAGCATGATACTTCACAGATGGCTTGGTGGATCCAAACATCATAACATCCGGAGCGGCCTTATACACCTGCTGTCAAGGGAACCTCTTGAAATTTATCGGAATTTTTTCTATAACCTCAAAATTTTCCGTACTCAAAAATTTCAAAATTTTCAAAAAAATTTCAAAAATATTCGAAAATTATCCGGAAAAATTTTCAGAATTTTCCAAAAATTTTCAGTACTTCAAAAAAATTTCACAAAATTTTCAGAAATTTTCCAAAATTTTCCAAAATTTTCCAAAATTTTCAAAATATTTCCAAAATTTTCAGAAAATTTCAAAAATTTTCCAAAATTTTCAAAATTTTTTCAAAAATTAAAATTTTCCAAAATTTTCGAAAAATTTCGTATCTTTTCAAAAATTTTCGAAAAATTTTCAAAATTTTCAAAATTTTCCAAAATTTTCTGTAATTTTTTGTGGTAATTTCAAAAATTTTCGAAAATTTTTCCGAAATTTTCCAAAATTTTCAAAATTTTTCCAAAAATTTTCCAAAAATTTTCGAAAATTTTCCAAAATTCTTTGAAAATTTTGAAAATTTTTGAAAATTTTCGAAAATTTTGGAAAATTTTCGAAAATTTTAATTTTTGAAAATTTTCGTAAATTTTTGAAAATTTTTGTAAATTTTCGAAAAATTTTCGAAAATTTTTCAAAATTTCCAAAAATTTTCGAAAAATTTTGAAAATTTTTGAAAATTTTCTAAAAATTTTCCAAAAATTTTCCAAAATTTTCAAAATTTTCAAATTTTCAAATTTCCTTGGAAATTCTTTTGAAAAATTTTCAAAACTTTTCCAAAATTTTCCAAAATTTTCGAAAATTTTCAAAATTTTTCCAAAATTTCAAATTTTTCGAAATTTTCAAAATTCTTCCAAAATTTTGAAAATTTTCGAAATTTTGGAAAATTTTGCAAAATTTTTGGAAAATTTTTGCAAAAATTTTGAAAATTTTGAAAATTTTTGAAAAATTTGAAAATTTTTGAAAATTTGAAAATTTTTGAAAATTTTGGGAAAATATTGAAAATTTTCCAAAAATTTTCCAAAATTTTCAAAATTTTCAAAAATTTTCCAAAAATTTCCTAAAATTTTTCCAGTACCTTCGAAAATTTTCAAAATTTGAAAATTTTGAAATTTTCTTGAGAATTTGAGTACCTTTTGAAAAATTTTTGAAAATTTTTGAAAATTTTGAAATTTTGGAAAAATTTTGAAAAATTCGAAAATTTTTGAAAATTTTCGAAAATTTTTCGTGTACCTTTCCAAAATTTTCCAAAAATTTTTCCAAAATTTTCAAAAAATTTTCCAAAATTTTTCCAAAATTTTCCAAAAATTTTCCAAAAATTTTCCAAAAATTTCTTTGAAAATTTCGAAAAATTTTCCAAAATTTTAATTTTCAAAAATTTTCCTGTAAATTTCCAAAATTTTTCCAAATTTTCAAAAAATTTTTGAAAATTTTCAAAAATTTTCCTAAATTTTTCCAAAATTTTCAAAATTTTCAAAATTTTCGAAAATTTTCCAAAATTTTCAAAAAATTTCCCAAAATTTTCCAAATTTTTCAAAAATTTTCAAAATTTTCCAAAAATTTTCGAAAATTTTCTGAAAATTTTCTCCAAAAATTTCCAAAATTTTCGAAAAATTTTGAAAATTTTTGAAAATTTTTGAAAATTTTGAAAATTTTGAAAATTTTTCGAAAATTCTCGAAAATTTTGGAAAATGGAAAATTTTCCAAAATTTGCAAAAATTTTCCAAAAATTTTCAAAAATTTTCTTTCAATTTTCCAAAATTTTCTCCAAAAAATTTTCGAAAATTTCAAAAATTTTCAAAAATTTTCCGTGGTTTTCAAAATTCTCAATTTTCCAAAAATTTTCCAAAATTTCCAAATTTTCAAAAATTTCGAAAAATTTTGAAATTTTTGGAAAAATTTCGAAAATTTTGGAAAATTTTTGAAAATTTTGAAAAATTTGGAAAATTTTTGGGAAAATTTTGAATTTTTGAAAATTTTCGAAAAAATTCTTGAAAATTTTTGAAAAATTTTGAAAAATTTGTAATACTTTTGAAAAATTTTCAAAAATTTTGAAAATTTTCGAAAAATTTTGGAAATTTCTTGAAAATTTTTGAAAATTTTGAAAAATTTTGGGAAAAATTTTCTGTAATTTTCGAAAAATTTTTGGAAAATTTTGGAAAAATTTTGAAAATTTTGGAAAATTTTGAAAATTTTTTTGAGATTTTGAAAAATTTTGAAAATTTTTGAAAATTTTTGAAGATTTTCGAAAATCTTTCAAAAATTTTCCAAAATTTTCCAAAATTTTCCAAAATTTTCAAAAAAATTTTCAAAATTTTTCCAAAATTTTCCAAAAATTTTTCCAAAATTTTCGAAAATCCTTTCTCCAAAATTTTCCAAAATTTTCAAAATTTTCCAGTACTTCTAAAATTTTCTAGGAACTTTCCAAAATTTTTCCTTAAAATTTTCCAAATCTTTTCCAAATTTTTCCAACTTTCCTGTAATTTTTCAGGCTCTTTCCAAAATTTTCTCGTTCTTCAGTACTTTTCCAGTTCTCCAAAAATTTTCCAAAATTTTCCAAAATTTTCGAAAAATTTTCCAAAAAAATTTTGAAAAAAATTTTTCAAAATTTCCGAGAAATTTTCCAAAATTTTTCAAAATTTCCAAAATCAAAATTTTCAAAAATTTTCAAAAAATTTTTGTAAATTTTTCAAATTTTCCAAAATTTTCTGAATTTTCGAAATTGGTGTAATTCTTGAGTAATTTTTGAAAATTCTTTGAATTTTGTGCACTTGAATGGTAAATTTCGAAAATTTTCTGCAATTTTCTGCAATTTTCCATTTGCAAATTTTTTCAAATTTTTTTCCAAAATTTTCCAAAATTTTCAAAATTCCTTCAAAAATTTTTCCAAAAATTTTCCAAAATTTTCCAAAATTTTCAAAATTTTTCAAAATTTTCAAAAATTTTCCAAAAAATTTTTCCAAAATTTTCCAAAAATTTTCCGTGATTTTCTGGTTAGTCTTCAATTTTCCAATTTTTGAAAATTTTGTACTTTTGGATTTTGAGTATTTTGGTACTTGAGTACTAGTAATTTTGAAAATTGAAAATTTTCGAGTACCTTTCCGTAATTTTTCCGTAATTTGAAAATTTGTAATTTTCCCAAAATTTTAATTTTCCAAAATTTTAAAATTTTCCAAAATTTCAAATTTTTCCAAAATTTTTCCAAAATTTTCAAAAATTTTCCAAATTTTACAAATTTCTTTTCAAAATTTTTGAAATTTTTGAGAATTTTTGAAAATTTCGAAAATTTTCGAGGTCTTTCCAAAAATTCTTTCAAAATTTTCCAAAAATTTTCTCTTAAAATTTTGTACTTTGAAAAATTTTTCGTAACCTTCAGTACTAAATTCCTTCGTGTAATTTTCAAAAATTTTTCCAAAAATTTTCAAAAATTTTTGAAAATTTGCACCTTCAAAAATTTTCCAAATTCCTTTCTCTCAAATTTCCTCCAAAATTTTGGGATTTTCAAATGTAATTTTTCCAAAATTTTCGAAAATTTTCCAAAATTTTCCAAAATTTTCCAAAATTTTCAAAATTTTCCAGTTTAAAATTTTCCAAAATTTTCCAAAATTTTCCAAAAATTTTCAAATTTTTCTTAAATTTTCCAAAATTTTTCCAAATTTTCCAAAATTTTCAAAATTTTTGAAAAATTTTTTCGAAAATTTTGGGAATTTTTGAAAATTTTGAAAATTTTAGAAAAATTTTTTTTTCGAATTTTAGAGTAAATTTTTGAAAAATTTTCGAAAATTTTTCTAAATTTTCAAAAATTTGGGAAATTTTTCAAAATTTTCCAAAATTTTCCAAAATTTTCCAAAATTTTTCCAAATTTTTCCAAATTTCTTCAAAATTTTCCAAAAATTTTCTCCAAAATTTTTTCTGAAAATTTTTCC
>NW_024742657.1:0-7500 GCF_018991925.1 Homarus americanus
ATACCTCTTGGCTGGCCTCAGTGACTTACCTGGACATATCGTTGGGCATGGTATAGACCCAAGGACGCAAACGTTAGTTATCTTGTCCTCCCCACTCCAAGGACGAGGAAGGAACTCTTGCGCCCTGATGTGCGTTACTACCGTTCTGGTAACTTCTCCAGCGTGGCCGACCCTCACATACCTTACCAGTTCTGAGGTCCCTTACATCTGGAACCAGAGGTGCGACCAGTCTTTCCACCGCCTCCAAACCTTCCTTGCCTCCAAGCCTGTAGTCCACCCACCTGACTACCTCTTCCTTCCATCTGCAAATCGACGCATGTCGGAGGGGGCCAGCTCCAACCCGACCCAACCACTGATGTCCTTCACCCTGTGGCATACTACTCGGCCAAGTTGAAAACATCAGACCAACTACTCGACCATAGAGAAGGAGGCCCTGGCTCTGGTGTTGGCAATAAAAGGTTTGAATGTTACCTAATCTTCACAAACCACCCTAGTCTTCACCGACCATAACCCGCTCACGTTCATCCAAACCAACAAGACCTCCAACCCAGCAATCTTCTGCTGGGCTCTCTCACCCAGCCCTATAATCTAAAAGTCCGGCATTAAGGGGGTGGACAACCTGATTGCAGACTCCTTATCCCGAGCTCCAGTGGAAATGCAGCAGCTACTCTCCAGACGCACCAGGTGATCACCTCCTTCGCGCCCGCGCTACGGAGGGTCTTTGGAGGGTGTGTTACGAACCCTCCACCCAGCACTACGAAGCACGCCATCTATTGTCCTGATCTACCTACCCAGCACCACGAGCAACGCCATCTAGGGACGAGACACGAGTATGACTCGTCTTAGTTACCACCTCGAGGTTTCCCTTCTCCTATCCTGGTTGTTGCGTCACCTCCAATTCGAGGAGAGAGCACTTGGCTCTGGGAAGTGACCACAGGATCATCTATCCTCTAAACCACGCAGTGCAGTGACTACCTACCGTCTTCTACAATACTCAGCCTTACTCGTCAGCCATCTCAGCTCCTCACTTAAGTACTAGTATTCTTTGTATTAATTTCCCACGTCCACTTGCTTCGAGATTGTTTTATGTTTATTAATATGTATATACTGTTAATGTTTAGGTTAAGCATGGTTAAGGGTAAATTATAGAAAGCTGAATATTTTGTTAAGGAATTTATGGTACTTTATTATACACAACAAAAACTCGCATCCTTTGTCTACCCTTTTATAGTCCGATTGTCTTTGTTTTTTTGTTGTTGTTGCCTGTTGGGATCTGGGTAGACTTTTAACTATATTCTAAATCCTCAACTCGTAAATAATAGCTCATCTGTTACCATGTGTCTTTCCATATACCTGTTTTCATTTCATTGTAATAGGTCTGGATTAATTTAAATTTTCTGGAAGTTTGTTGTTGGGTAATGTCTGTATGTGTAGAAGTGCAGGAAGTGTGTTTGGTTATAGATGCTTTTATTGGGTTGAGTGCAAATTGTCCATTTCTGAGTCTATATCTTCTGTTGTTTTCCCTTGTAGGTTAATCGAAAGTGGTGATTACTTAAGTCGTCTTTTAGTTGTCCTAGTCTGTTTTACTCTATTTTCAGTCTCTTTTATTGGCATCTTGTATGGGGTTTGTTGACAGTGTTAGTATAATTGGCAGATGGTCATCGCCTGTAAGAGAGGTCCTCGTATTATATGGTAATTGAAAAGGCTTTGTTGTTGGTAAAAATTTTGTCTGGTGTCGATTGTGTATTGTGATTTCTCCAGGTTGGAAAGTTAGGACCCAGATGATTGATTTTCCCTAAATTTATTAATTGATTAAGGGCGTTTCCCACGACGTTATTATTTGTATTGTCAAAAATCCTATGTCTGGCGTTAAAGTCTCCTAAGATGTACATCGGATGACTATTGTTAGCCAATTTTAATAGGTCTTCTATAGGTAAGTAGTAGCAATAATTACGTCTCCTTGAGTTGTATTTATTTTTATTGCTAGAAATTCATCCTGGAAGTCATCAATTAGTTTAAATTTTAAGTTTCTTTTAACCGCTATCGCTACTCCGTCATTTTTCTCGCCCGATTTATTTCTTTGGTTTACATAATAGTTAAAGAGTTTTATGTTGTTGTTTTCTGTCTCACTGTGACTGTTTATTAGTATAATGTCAGGGTCAATTTCGCGATATATATTACTTAGGTTAATTCTCTCGGTCTTCCAGTTTCTTACGTTGTGTTGTATTATTCTTAAAGTTCTTACTGTTTGTCTATTGTCCATTATTTCTTATACTTGGATTGTGGCAGTCAGTTGGAGTGGAGACCTATCATCCTGTTTCCCGCTTCTGACTCTTCTATACTCTGACGGCTCATTTATTTGGAAAGTTTCGTCAAAATTCAAAGGTCTCAGAGTAATTAGTGAGACCTTTATTACAATTCTGGTACTTTGTGATTTTTTCTCTTTTTATATGTCCACTTGTATATCCTCTTCATGCTTTTTTACTATTGGTCCTCCTGTTGGTCTCATGGATTCTATGTTTTGTTGTGAAAGATAACTTTTAATCCAAATTTCTCCAGTATTCAGCCATATATGTGATCAGTTTCCATCTATCTTCTCTCCTCCTACCTTTGTCTGTCCTTTTTGTTATTTCTATCTTCTCTTTGTCACTTCTTCTAGTCATTTGCCTTGGGATCTCTATCGTCGCTTGTGTTCCCTTGTGTATCAGCCGTTGCCTTGCCCAAAGTCCCTTTGTTCGTCTTTACGTAGTCTTTCTCTCAGTTCGCTTGCACATGTTGTCTGGAAATAGTTTTCGGAATGTGATTCCTGGAACATCATCTCTGTAAAAGCATTATTCAATCAAAATATTTTCAATCTCCTGTCAGAGAACCCGGCAATGATATTAAAGATCATACTAATCATTACCTTATCATGTATTGGCTCACTTAGGTTTAATACTGTGGATTCTGGTCTATGAGCCTCTTGGACCGCTCTCTTTGCTATTTCGACGTATGTCGTATCCTTCTTGTCTTGTTCCTTTTCCTTGTTTCTTGTACTTTATCATGTTTTTTATTGGGCATGCCATTGCTAACGTCCTATGTCCTATGTATACATTCCCGTTTCTCTTACAGTTGAGACAGCCAACATGTGTATTCTTACATTCAGTGTAGGTATGGTCGTCGCCTGCACAATCTGAGCAGTACTTTTTTTCTTTTTCCGGACAGTCTCTCGTTGTGTGTTCTTCATATTTGTAGCAGGAGAAGCAAGTTTGCAGACTGATGAATGTCTCCTTCTTTATTTGATGTGGTGTGACTGACATGTTGAATATTAGAAAGCCCTGTTGTAAAACTTTCTCAGCCATTGACACTTCTTCAAACATGAGTATAGTCCTTTATCTTAATGACTTCTTCAATCTTCATCCACCTATTTTGGCGTTCCAGTTCTTCTTTCAGGTCTTCCTCCCGATCTCTTGATCGACTTGACGAACAAAAACTGATCTTTTTGCTTTTTGTTCTGGTGGCATGACAACAATAAGGCCTTCATTGTAAAATATATCTCTTGCTTCTTTTGAAAGGATTTTATCTGAATCAAAGTCATCTTTACAGATTACTTTAAAACCTTCATTGGTGCTGAATATTCTAGTTAGTGGGACTTGCAGTTTGTTGTAAGTGATTTCTGCCAATTTTCCCCTTCCAATAGAGTGTCCCTTATCTCTATGTTTTATTCTAATGCTAGTTGTCATCTTCTTGATTACATCTAATCCTACCTATAACACACTTGCCTGAGCAGGACCCCCTCTTGGACGGGCGTCGGCCTTGCACCCAGGTTACCTGTGACTATAGTAATATATCTAAAAAGTTGCCACCTACTGGTGACCCGGACAAGGGGTGCCCTGCACTATCACAGGTTCCCTTGCCGGATCGACCGTATCGCGAAGTCCCGCCTCCCGTTCAAAGAACGGAGTGCATGAGGGGGATGAAAAAAGGAAAGAAGAGGACTTAGAGAGTAGAAACAGCCTACCTACCACGCCACGTTCGGTCAGCCAATCAGAGCACCGCAGTAAACGTGCATGTATTACGCCACCGTGGGGCACCACTGATTGGCCAATCCAGGACGTAGACGCACGGGTAGTAGTCAAAATTTGGGTAGGCCAAATATTTGTTTTTTCCAAAGTTGGAATTTCCCGTACAATCTGTGATGGTAATTACACCGTCACTATGTTGAGTAAGTATAATCACTAGGATTGAGTGTCTTATCACAACAAAGTTGCAGACTCAAACATGCAGCAAAAGAATCAGGTCTTCGCAGCTCCGTGTCTATTTTTACTTAGGCTAGCATACCTAAGTTAAAGCAAACTCCCCTTGCCAATACAAGAAGGAAGAGGATTTCTTATAGTCTAATAAACAATTCATCATGACCAAATACAGTATCTAACACAGGGGGTCCAAGGCGCAGCCCCGGTTGGGGCACCAACCATTTGATTGCATTTATTCTGAGAATAGTTAGTAATTATCCATTTGATTGCATTGCTTATCCCAGGTTAAGGGGGGGTTGTGGTCTCATATCACCAGATTTATTAAAAACTTCTACGTGACGTCAGGCTAAACAGTTTAGGCTAGATAGTGGTGGCTGCTTGGATTATTTCTTTGTCTCTATTGACTTCGGGTGGCTAACCTCTATAGTAAAATTGAGGACACCAATAGACTTTGGTACTAAGGTTAGGTTAAACAGACACTTTTGTTGTAATGGAGGATTTCGCCATCGGGGAGCGTGACGAAACCTCCGGCGAAAGTAGTGGTTAGGTTAGGCGGCCCGGTAGTGGTTGGTTAGTTGCCTGTATTATTATTATTATATAAAATTTAAGGTCCCCCGTTAGACTTTACCACGGTCAGGCTAAACAGTTTAGGCTGCTTGGATTATTTCCTTGTCTCTTATTGACTTCGGGTGGCTAACCTCTATAAAATTGAGGACACCAATAGACTTTGTACTAAGGTTAGGTTAAACAGACACTTTTGCTGTAATGGAGGATTTCGCCATCGGTGAGCGTGACGAAACCTCCGGCGAAAGTAGTGGTTAGGTTAGGCGGCCCGGTAGTGGTTAGGTAGTTGCCTGTATTATTATTATTATATAAAATTTAAGGTCCCCCGTTAGACTTTACCACGGTCAGGCTAAACAGTTTAGGCTGCTTGGATTATTTCTTTGTCTCTTATTGACTTCGGGTGGCTAACCTCTATAAAATTGAGGACACCAATAGACCTTGTACTAAGGTTAGGTTAAACAGACACTTTTGCTGTAATGGAGGATTTCGCCATCGGGGAGCGTGACGAAACCTCCGGCGAAAGTAGTGGTTAGGTTAGGCGGCCCGGTAGTAGTTGGTTAGTTGCCTGTATTATTATTATTCTATAAATTGGGTCCCCGTTAGACTTTACCACGGTCAGGCTAAACAGTTTAGGCTGCTTGGATTATTTCTTTGTCTCTTATTGACTTCGGGTGGCTAACCTCTATAAAATTGAGGACACCAATAGACCTTGTACTAAGGTTAGGTTAAACAGACACTTTTGCTGTAATGGAGGATTTCGCCATCGGGGAGCGTGACGAAACCTCCGGCGAAAGTAGTGGTTAGGTTAGGCGGCCCGGTAGTGGTTGGTTAGTTGCCTGTATTATTATTATTCTATAAAATTTAAGGTCCCCGTTAGACTTACTACTAAATAGGCTAACAGTTTTAGAAGCTGTTATAAAATTTAAGGTCCCCTGTTAGAATTTACTACATCAGCTAAATAGTAGCTGCTTGATTATTTCTCGTCTCTTATTATTAACCTCATAAAATTGATAATACACCAATAGACTTTAGCCAGTTAAACAGACACTTTTGTTGTAATGGAGGATTTTGCCATCGGGAAGGACGAACACTAGGAGTATGCCTTGTATATCTCTATAAAAATTTAGCCACAGACTTTATGCACAAGTTGGCTCTTGGATTTATTTCTTTTCATCCGTCTCATTGACTAAATTCTATAAATTGTGGACACCAACAGACTGTACTAAGGTTAGTTAAAAGAGACCGTAACGGAGATTTCGCCATCAAATGGACGAAACCTCCAGCGTGTTGTAATAGTAGTAGTGGCTGCTCTGATTATTTTGTCTACTCAGGCAAGTGCTCCGCTAAACTTAGGACACCAACACACTCTTTCTACTACCAAGGAGAGGTTGTTGATTATTTGTTTGTCTATAAAATTTCAGACACCAACACAATTTCACTACCACCAAGGAGAGGTTTTGGATTATTTGTCGTCTCACTTAGATAGCTCTATAAAACTCTCAGACACCAATAAATTTTAACCAAAGTAGGCAGACATTTGCAATGGAACAGTCGTTGACACTGCTGCTGCCACAAAATGGAGGATTTCGCCATCGGGCGGATGAAACCTCCGCCTGGTAGGAGAAGTCTAATGATCGCAGTGAGGATGCTGCTCATTCCTCACACACCCTGACCGCACGAAGTCGTCTACTAACGATTCGCACGGCACTACCGGGTGATCCGCAGATTGGGACGGGAGAGCTCGCACTGAGACACGACTCTCGAGTCCCTTTGTATGGGTCTGATATCTCTCCGGCAGCGTTGCCCGCCAGAGTCTCGTATCTTTGACCGCCCCACGCGAGATACGCTGTATCGAGGTTTCTAGCCGGATGCTGCCTAGAGGCCAGTAATCCCACGGACGAGCCTCGCCCACTGGCCGATCGACCAAGAACGGAACCATAGTCCGACCGCTGCTTCCTCTGACTGACAGTATCACTATCGCAACGACCTTTACTAGTAGGAAACTAACTCGCCCCTGTTTTAAACCGCCTGCCCTGTTAGGTGAACAATCCAACGCTTGGTGAATTTTGCTTCACAATGATAGGAGACCACATCGGAAGGATCAAAACATGTCGCTATGAACGCTACGCCACAAGCCAGTATCCCGTAACTCTTTTCTGACACCTCTGCTTTAAAACCTAAAGTCAAAGGATCGATAGGCTTGCTTTCAGTCCGAGTCGTACCAAAATCAGGATCGCCAGCATTTGCCCTTTGCTCTACGAGGTTTCTGTCCACGCCGAGCTGGCCTAGGACACCTCAAGCATCATTTGACAGATGTACCGCCCCAGTCAAACTCCCCACCTGATAATGTCCTCGAGCGATCGCGGGCGGAGCGCCTTCTTCAGATCGCGGCCCGGCGCGGCTTAATAGAAGCACCGCCGAACCGTGACGCCCACTGTTGCCTCTTCCGCCGCTTTAGGCAGAAAGAGGAGATGCCCCGCGCGGAGACTCCTCATTCCTGTCTCACCAGAGTAAAGAAACGATCAGAGTAGTGATTTCTCACTGGCGTCACTTAACGGAGGCGGAACTACCATGCTACTGATGTCTCTCTACAAATCAGACCAGAGTCAAGCTCAACAGGTCTTTTCCCTGCTGTTTAGTGCAGGCCTGTCTCGCCTGTAGGGTTCGCGATAGTAGATAGACAGGGAATCTCTGTTAATCC
>NW_024742657.1:12500-17566 GCF_018991925.1 Homarus americanus
AGAGTAGTAGTAGTTTTAAGAGCCGCCTCTTTCTCTCTGTTAATGATCCTTCCGCAGGTTCACCCACGGAAACCTTGTTACGACTTTTACTTCCTCTAAATGATCAAGTTTGGACATCTTTCCGTCAGCTCGGCGCGACCCCAGAAAACCCTCGCGGGCAACGGGCCGACAATCCAAGAGCGCCAGTCCAAGGCCTCACTAAATCATTCAATCGGTAGTAGCGACGGGCGGTGTGTACAAAGGGCAGGGACGTAGTCAGCGCAAGCTGATGACTTGCACTTACTGGGAATTCCTCGTTCATGGGAAACAATTGCAAGCCCCAATCCCTATCAAGAAAGGCTTTGAACGGGTTACCCGCTCCTCTCGAGGGGAAAACTCGTTGATCCCTTCAGTGTAGCTGCGGCCCAGAACATCTAAGGGCATCACAGACCTGTTATTGCTCAATCTGCGGCTAGAATTGCCGCTTATCCTCTAAGAAGAAGTTGCGAACTGACACCATTTTCTGGAGATCCGTCGACTACTTAGTAGGCCAGAGTCTCGTTCGTTATCGGAATTAACCAGACAAATCGCTCCACCAACTAAGAACGGCCATGCACCACCACCCACCGAATCGAGAAAGAGCTCTCAATCTGTCAATCCTTCCGTGTCTGGGCCTGGTGAGGTTTCCGTGTTGAGTCAAATTAAGCCGCAGGCTCCACTCCTGGTGGTGCCCTTCCGTCAATTCCTTTAAGTTTCAGCTTTGCAACCATATTTCCCCGGAACCCAAAGACTTTGGTTTCGGAAGCTGCCCGGGTCATGGGAATAACGCCGGATCGCTAGTTGGCATCGTTTATGGTTAGAACTAGGGCGGTATCTGATCGCCTTCGAACCTCTAACTTTCGTTCTTGATTAATGAAAACATCTTGGCAAATGTTGCAGTAGTTCGTCTTGCGACGGTCCAAGAATTTCACCTCTAGCGCCGCAATACGAATGCCCCCGCCTGTTCCGATTAGTCATTACCTCTGGTTCCGAAAACCAACAAAATAGAACCGAGGTCCTATTCCATTATTCCATGCATCACCATTCGGGCCATTCAAATAGCCTGCTCTGAGCACTCTAATTTTTTCAAAGTAAACTCTCCGCCACTCGACACTCGACAAAGAGCATCCCGCGCGAGCCGGCGGGCGGTTGTTCGAGCGTGACAGTAAACACCGGGCGGTGCACCGCCAGTCCGGAACTGAGATCCAACTACGAGCTTTTTAACCGCAACAACTTTAATATACGCTATTGAGCTGGAATTACCGCGGCTGCTGGCACCAGACTTGCCCTCCAATGGATACTCGTTAAAGGATTTAAAGTGTACTCATTCCGATTGAGGCCTCGGATGAGACTCACATCGTTATTTTTCGTCACTACCTCCCCGTGCCGGAGTGGGTAATTTGCGTGCCTGCTGCCTTCCTTAGATGTGGTAGCCGTTTCTCAGGCTCCCTCTCCGGAATCGAACCCTGATTCCCCGTTACCTGTTATAGCCATTGTAGGCGCATAACCTACAATCGAAAGCTGATAAGGCAGACACTTGAAAGAAGCGGCGCCGGTGCGGAGACCGTGCGCCAGCCCGGTTATTCAGATTCACCACAGGTGGGTTACGGACCGGGCCCGACCAGTTTTGAACTAATAAAGCGCTCTTCCCTTGCGGTCAGAGACCAATTGCATGTATTAGCTCTAGAATTGCCACAGTTATCCAAGTAAGTGGGTTTACAGATCCAATGAAACATAGCTGATTTAATGAGCCATTCGCGGTTTCGCCTTAAATCGGCTTGTACTTACACATGCATGGCTTAATCTTTGAGACAAGCATATGACTACTGGCAGGATCAACCAGGTAGCTGCTGCTGTTGGCGGCGCCTATCACGGCGGCCAAAATAGTGAGATTGAGAGAGAGGCAGAAGACATTGGGCGAGGGACCGCACGTTGGCCTTAGAGAAATAGCAAACCAGATGATCAGATCTAACTGCACCTTCTCTTGCTATCCTCGGCGCCGGCAGCGCCACCGTGTGCCAATCTCCTCCCTTATCCGCTCCCTCTTGCCCCAGCTCCAGCGAGGCAGCCGACATTGGGCGAGGGACCGCACGTTGGCGAATCTCCTCCCTTATCCGCTCTTCTCTTTGCCCCAGCGAGGCAGAAGACATTGGGCGAGGACCGCACGTTGGCCTTAGAGAAATAGCAAACCAGATGATCAGATCAAACTGCACCTTCTCTCGCTATCCTCGGCGCCGGCAGCGCCACCGTGTGCCAATCTCCTCCCTTATCCTCTCCTCTTCTCTTTGCCCCAGCGAGGCAGCCGACATTGGGCGAGGGACCGCACGTTGGCCTTAGAGAAATAGCAAACCAGATGATCAGATCAAACTGCACCTTCTCGCTATCCTCGGCCGGCAGCGCCACCGTGTGTGCAATCTCCTCCCTTATCCGCTCCTCTCCTCTTTACCCAGCTCCAGCGAGGCAGCCGACATTGGGCGAGGGACCGCACGTTGGCCACCTCCCTTATCCGCTCCTCTTCTCTTTGCCCCAGCGAGGCATAAGACTTTGGGCGAGGGACCGCACATTGGCCAATCTCCTCCTCTCTCTCTTTCTCTTACTGTTTGTGGGGACGTGGGCTCATGAGCGCCATCGTCGCCCAATATTGGTTAGGTTGTGTATTTCACGGGTGGGAACCGCCATCATCGTTGTTAGGTGATGGGGTAACCCAACGTGTGCTTTGACGAGTTTTGGCTGCTAAACTCTCTTTTTAGTATACTCGGCTCCCAGACTGCGCCCTGGTCGTGTTGAACCATGAGCGTTGTCTATGCACATTTAGGGTAGCCGTTTGCGCGTGGAATAGTGCAATGAATCTCGGTCAATAGACGGTTGGGCGCTGCATTGAAGGCCGGCACAGACGCGAAGACGGGGTGATCAGCCAACGCAAGTCCGCTAAGTTGGGCAGACAGCAAGGCGAAGGGGAGCCCCGTTCCGGACTGAAAGGCCGCAGCATATGCTGTGACGGAAACTAGTAGGGTGGCGACGTGTGCGCCGAGAGAGAGAGAGAGAGAGACGGAGTAAATAATGTCCAAACGGAAGAGAGACCTGGCAAGTGTAATTGATAGAGCGCGAGCCTACTCGCCATAAGCCCGCTCCACTGCCATTCCTCTGATCCAATGAGACTAAAATCTCTCTCTCTCTCTCTCCTTCTGCTCCAGCCATTGCAGGGCAGGGAAGCGACGGCAATTTTGGTTGTTGTTTTTGAATGCCGCGCTTTGCTTCGCAGAGGCGCCGAAGCGCTCCGCTGGGGGGCGGAAGATATATCACACCGAATATGTGTGTGAAGGCACCCTCTCCCCTTAATATAGTGAAATAGTGCAATCCAGCATACAAGGTCGGACGATAGGACATTCACCGTACCGCACCTCGAGAGTGGATGTTGGGTAAGGTTAAAACCGGACTGTTCGCAGACAGCCGAATAACCCGGTTCCGGACTAATTGGTGGATGCAACATCATGATGATGCTGCTGCTGTCGCGGAAACCGCAGTGGCGACGTGAGAGAGTAATAATGTTCAATAGGGAGAGCGACCTGGCTGGTGTAATTGATAGATCGCGAGCCTACTCGCCATTAGCCCGCTCCACCGCCCACTGCCATTCCTCTGACCCAATGAGACTATTCTTGCTCCAGCCATTGCAGGGCAGGAGAGGAAATCGACGGCAATTTTGGTTGTTGTTTTTGAATGCCGCGTTTTGCGCAGAGGCGCGGCGCTCCGCTGGGGGAAGATATTTCACATCGAATATGTGTGAAGGCACCTCTCCCTTAATATAGTGAAATAGTGCAATCCAGCATACAAGAGCGGACGATAGGACAGTCACCGTGCACCTCGAGTGGAAGTTGTTTGATCGTTTGTTAGGCAAGGTTAAAACCTGACTGTTCGCGAACAGCCGAATAACCCGGTTCCGGACTTACAATAGACGCAACATCATGATGCTGCTGCTGTCGCGAAACCGTGGTGGCGACGTGCGCCGAGAGAGTAATAATGTTCAATTGGGAGACAGACCTGGCTAGTGAAATTCATAGATCGCGCTCCACTGCCATTCCTCTGACCCCATGAGACTATTTTCTCTCTCTCTCTCTTCTTCTGCTGCTGCTGCTGCCAGCCATTGCAGGGCAGGGAAGGGAAAGCGACGGCAACTTTGGTTGTTGTTTTTGAATGCCGCGCTTTGCCGCAGAGGCGCGAAGCGCTCCGCTGGGGGCGGAAGATATTCCACACCGAATAGGTGTGTGAAGGCACCCTCTCCCCTTAATATAGTGAAATAGTGCAATCCAGCATACAAGAGCGGACGATAGGACAGTCACCGTACCGCACCTCGAGAGTGGAAGTTGTTTGATCGTTTGTTAGGCAAGGTTAAAACCCGACTGTTCGCGAACAGCCGAATAACCCGGTTCTTACAATAGACGCAACATCATGATGCTGCTGCTGTCGCGGAAACCGTGGTGGCGACGTGTGCGCCGAGAGTAATAATGTTCAATTGGGAGACAGACCTGGCTAGTGAAATTCATAGATCGCACTCCACTGCCATTCCTCTGACCCCATGAGACTATTTTCTCTCTCTCTTCTTCTGCTGCTGCTCCAGCCATTGCAGGGCAGGGAAGGGAAAGCGACGGCAACTTTGGTTGTTGTTTTGAATGCCGCGCTTTGCCGGAAGCGCTCCGCTGGGGGAAGATATTCCACACCGAATAGGTGTGTGAAGGCACCTCTCCCTTAATATAGTGAAATAGTGCAATCCAGCATACAAGAGCGGACGATAGGACAGTCACCGTACCGCACCTCGAGAGGGAAGTTGTTTGATCGTTTGTTAGGCAAGGTTAAACCCGACTGTTCGCGAACAGGAATAACCCGGTTCCGGACTTACAATAGACGCAACATCATGATGCTGCTGCTGTCGCGGAAACCGTGGTGGCGACGTGTGCGCCGAGAGAGTAATAATGTTCAATTGGGAGACAGACCTGGCTAGTGAAATTCATAGATCGCGCCCACTGCCATTCCTCTCAATCTCTATGAGACTA